>NW_020798140.1:0-101521 GCF_002237265.1 Aspergillus thermomutatus
CGTGTAAGGTGGTCGGCGGCGTGAGAAGTGAATAAGGGACATGGGCAGGCTGCCTTGCCGGGCATGATGTACCGCCAGCGCAGTCGACACCCGTAGTATATTCTCAGACGGTAGCGCAGGGCCGTCGTTTTTGAGGACCCCCGTTTTCGTGTTCACCACTTTGCTGGCGTCCACCGGTGACCCGGCCGCAGCGATATCCATGGCCCAGGCATACATATCCCGGGCAGTCTCCTGCAGACCCTTATAATCAAGCCAGTCGGCATACGCCAACGCGGCATCAAGCTTCTGCCTCGTATCAAACCCCTTCGTCGTCAGGATCTTCATATAAAACACCTCCGGACTCGGCGACGCCGGCTCGCTATCCTCCTCCCGCGGAACCTGCTTCTGGCCCGCCGGCATGGGCTTGGGTCGAGGATTCGAAGGACCAACCACATACTCCGCCGGAGCAGAGATACGCTGCTTCCGATCCGTCAGCCACCCCTCCAGGTTCTCCGCGGCCTTGGCCGCACCCATAAGCGCCTGGTGATAGCCCCTCCGCCACGGCTCACTCTTGGCCGTGATATCGAACCCGGTCCGCCCCACCCCCTCAACAAGGAACCCACCCTCCGCTTGCTCCTTGAGCCCCCGGCCCTCGCCCTCGGGGTTCTCCAGCCGCTCCAGCAGCTCCCGCAGGTACCCCGCAACCATGGGCCAGTTGGTCATGAGCTTGCCGATCTGCTCCGGGTTCTGCAGCGCCTGCGCGGACCGCAGGCACCAGCGACTCTTCCACGACCATTCCGACGGCGTAGGCCACTGGTGCTCGATTTCCTCCTGGTAGACGCCCAGCTTGATCACCTGGAACAGCACCAGGATGGCGTAGAACGTCAGGCCGATCCGAAGCCCGCGCGACAGGCGACGCTTGTAATAATCGCGGCGCTCGGTGGAAATCAACCGGGCAAAATGCTGCCGGAGATGGATCGATAGGGGCGGGAGAGGGCGAGTGCTCGCCAAGGGGGACAGAAACGGTACTTGCGGCCGGCCTAGAGGCGGGGAGAGAAGTAGAAGTCGTGATCGGTGTGTGAATGGGCGGAATTGATGGCGGAGACCATGGCTGCTCGGCGGTAGTAGTGGCCGGCTCGCTGCTGGTATTCGACCAGCAGGGACCCGAGGTGGTAGCATGATCTGACGTTTGGTGTTGAGATGGTCTTTAACTCATCATTGTCGAGAAGATTGTTTGCAGACGCATCGACGATCATTGGATTGTTTGTGCTGTTTGCATCCTATGACAGTTAGACTGTTACAGTGGAGTCACGTGCTATGAACCGAATATAATCAAGGTGATTAATCTACTGCATCGCGTTAAGACATTCTAGATGACACAGGTCAAATATGTCCAAGGGGAATCAAGGCATTAAATTCACACAGAAACAGTACACTCTATAAACAGATCCTTCCAGCAAGTATTTACTCTAAATCCCCAATGGTATCACAGAACAATCAACCAAAGCGCCTATGCTAGTCTAAGCACGGTCGAAGAAGCCCTCAGTCTCGAGCATGAGGATGATCTCGTGGACAATGCTGCGGACGGTCTGCTTCGAAACATCGACGGTGAGATCAGCCTTGGAAGGTGTCTCATAGGGGTCATCGACACCAGTGAAGCCCTTGATCTCGCCACGGCGGGCCTTGGCGTAGATGCCACGCTTGTCGGTCTTCTCGCAGTACTCGAGGGGAGTAGCAACGTGAACCAGGAAGAAGTTGCCACCAGCCTGGGTGACGGCGTCACGGGCGGCGTTGCGGGACTCCTCGTAGGGGGCAATGGGCGAGGCGATGACCGCGGCACCGGCGCGGGTGAGCTCACCGGCAACGAAAGCGATACGCTGGATGTTGGTGTGGCGATCCTCACGGCTGAAACCCAGCTCAGAGGAGAGCTCGTGTCGGACGGTGTCACCGAGCAGGAGCGAGACGGAGCGGCCGCCCTGCTGGTTGAGGGTGACCTGGAGGGCACGGGCAATGGCGTCCTTGCCGGAGTTCATGTAACCGGTAAGGAAGATGGTGAAACCCTGAGTGTGGCGAGGAGGGCTAGATTCGCGGAGGATCTTGACAACTTCGGGGTAGGAGAACCACTCGGGGATGGGAGCACCGGTGCGCAGGCGGTTGCGCAGCTCGGTACCGGAGATATCCAGGGTCTTGACACCAGCGGGGACCTCGTCCTTGGGCTTGTACTCATCGGTGTCGGGGAGGTAGGTGACCTGCTGGAACTCAACGACCTCGATGCCGAGCTCGTCCTTGTACTTCTCGACAGCGTGCTGGGCATCGTAAGGGCCGTAGAATTCCTGGCCCTTGGAGTTCTTACCGGGACCAGCGTGGTCACGTCCGACGATGAAGTGAGTGGCACCGTGGTTCTTACGGATGATGGCGTGCCAGATGGCCTCGCGGGGACCACCCATACGCATGGCAAGACCCAGAAGACCCAGGACGGCCATTCCGTTAGGGTAGCGGGGGAGGAGAGCCTGGTAGGCGCGGACACGGGTGAAGTGGTCGATGTCACCAGGCTTGGTGAGACCGACGACGGGGTGGATCAGGACATTGGCCTGGCGAGCGCGAGCCGCACGGACGGTCAGCTCACGGTGAGCTCTGTGCATGGGGTTTCTTGAGACCAGTCAGCTGCGGTTCCGCCAGATTTGTTTGTTGTAGGCAGTGGCATGATAATATACCTAGTCTGGAAAGCAACAACTCGGTTCCAGCCGAGCTTGTCGAAGTGAACACGCAGCTCCGCGGGAGTGTCTATCGCCGGGGTTTATTAGCAATCATCTTTCAAATCCGCAGCTCGAGCGCACGATTGGACGTACAGCGGAGAGCGACATAGTCGTAGTGGTTGAGCTTGTTGATGGCTTCGATCTTTCCTCCAATATAGAATTCCTGAACCTTGTTGTAGAGAAACTTGATGGCAGGGTGCTCCTCATCACCGCCAAAGACCAGCTTGGCTTCCTTAGCCCTACGTAATGAAAACAAGTTAGCCAGGCCCACTATGCGCACGGATCTCTGATCAAATGGAACGACTTCTGTGGGTAGATTGCAGCGTGTCGCATATGTCATTTCAGATATACAACGCAGGACAATTAAACCACGTTTCGTGCTGAAAATGAGACAAGATCGGCATGTGCCAAGGAGGAAAATGGAACTTACTTGTCAGGGCGGTAGATATCGTCAATGGTCAGGATGGCCAGATTACGATCGTCTCTGAAGTCGCGCAGGGTGACGCGGGAGCCGGCCTTGAGCTTGCCATCATCGATAACGGCCTGGGACACATCCAGGGTGATGGGCATGGAGAAGAGGTTGCCGTCAGCGAGACGGACATTTTCGCAAACACTAAGCGAAGAAAATTGCTGTCAGTATATTGGACTGTGATTTCTCGCGGGCGATGAGGAGAACTCGTGTTGAGAGCATTCGTAAGAGCATACCTGTCATAGTCCTTCTGGTTCATGAAACCTGGATGCAGAGTTCGGCGTTAGCCCATCATCCGATATCGACCCCTCCCTCCGATTCCGCCGCGATAGCCATTGTAGCGGAAATCTCCATTGTGCTTCCTCGATTGGTTTCAAAATAAAGATTCAAGGAGTAAACTCACCCTCCAAGGGACTGAAACCACCGTTCATAATCAATTCGAGATCGCAAAGCTGGCGCTCGGTGAGGACAATGGCAGGCAGCTGCTCGGCCTCGACAGCGAGCTCGTCGTGGCGGGGAGCATCACGGGCGAGCAGGTCCTTGAGGACACCACCATGAGGAGGGTTGGCCATTTTGTGTGTGAAGAAAAAGATACAAAAACTTTTCTAAAGGTAAGGTCAAGCACACGGAGGTGGAATGCAGAGGAGGGGGGTGAGAGAGGGGAAGGAAAAAATGGGCGGGCAAGAGATGAGCTCAGGGAAGAGAGTCTTTTTATGTCCTATTATCAATGACTACTATGCTTCTGGGTAGTTAATTGACTTCCCTGATTACTACTACGAACCGTACGGAGTAGTCCAGATACTACGAACCGTACGGAGTAGTCCAGATACTACGTACGTAGCACTGGAAACAAGAATAATATTCTTGTCCTTGACTCTTGATGAGTCCCCATAATATTATTTTCAGTCCCAGCAAATGGCAATACACTGTCCGATAGTGGAGCTGGCCTTGTCTGTCTACTGTCTACGTAGTTGCGTACCCTCGTCCATCATTATTAGACAGGAGACTATTCTTCTTCTCCTTCCCCTGAACAATACGCTGATACAGTTGTCGGCGATTGGGATATGTTGATTCCCTCCATGCGACTGTTTCATACATTCGTAGTTGGTAGGACCTAGTGCCATTGTTCGTCATCGCATATCGGACGCCGAAATCGCCGATGTGATGGTACACTACGTTACTTGCATTATTGGTTCGCACTCAGTAATCCATTTTCATGTACATCTGACTAAAGGTCCTGCTACTGCTGACAAGTTACCTGGAAATACAATCCTTGATATCCTCCTGAATCGTCAGCTGCTCCCAGAACGAGTCATGATTTTCAGGGGAAGTGGGAATTACTAAGCGGAGAGAGATGTCTCTTACGTTGCCTCTCCGCCACATCATAAGCCTTGATCCCTCTCGACAGGAGTCGTCTCAACTCCTCAAGATGTCAGTAGCATCATAGCATGGACACAAAACATTGATGTAAATCGATACAAAAGCAATGAAAACATAGTCCAATCCTCAGATCGGATCTATACTCGCCGAAATACTGCCAAAAAAAAGTTGAAACCGCAGCTCTAGAATCAGAAACGCCACAAGCTGCTGCCGATAAGCCTATCAACGGCCACTCCTGCCATCACGACATTCTCCGCACTGCTTGCGTGATTGTCAATTTCCTTTCGAGTCTGGTCTTTCTTGGCCTCTTGGCATCACGTGGTAGGACCAGCCCTATCTTCTCGTCCCTCTACTGACTGCCCAGATGTGGTTTATCCATAACAGCAAGCCCAGTAATACCAAATACATTGGAGTAGGAAAGACTCGCATGACAGGAACTTAACTCACGGCTCTACAACAATCATGTTGGCCGACGATGAACCTCCTTCGAACCACTGAGTCCTAGGCTCAAAGGTGGAAAAGAACTCGGTGCCGTGTCTAAGTCCAGAGACTGACCTCCCTGAATCGTACTCAACATAACGTGGGTTTGGGTGGGATGTTCGAATACATGCAGAAATGCGTTGGCGCTCAGTAGATCAAATACTGGATGCTACGTGCCGGCAGCATCAGGTAAAGCAGACACAACAACGGGAGGTCGCTGCAAGTCAGCGCGTTTCCCACCTAAGGATAAATTGACGCTTGAAGATGGATGGCTTCTGTTGTCCTTCCTGCTAATAGCGGTTGATTAGATTGATAAGATCAGATCTAATCACTCGACTCTGTGCGATGTCCTTGTATTACCTTAGTGTGGTGAATGCCAACATTCCTCCAAAATCTCGAATCGGCTCAAGCGTGGGTTATGTGTCTTTGGTCAATTGTCTATCATCATCTCCTACTCAAAAGCATTGACTTAACAAGAGACCACGGAGTAGGTACAACAGCTTAAGTTCGGATGGAGATATGGTTCCAGTGTAGTAGTAGCTGAAAATATAGAAATATACTCTGTACTAGTTAACAAGAACCAGCACATCAAACTGAGCTTTGTTTTCCTGAATCATGAATCCCAATATCTTATCAAAATGGTGCAATATTGCTAATCACCATTAACCCCCTGTAGCCTGCTAAGGGTCATACCTGACATGTAATGGGATGCTTAATCACATTCACAGAAAGCCTGGGCATCACCTTGGCAATGAGGTGATTCATTTATGGTGAATGCGAATACACCTAGCTGCCGTTCGCACAGAACGTTAGGATATGAAAGCCAGTTGGTTCTGCAGTTTAGTCTACAATGCTACACCCCAAACCCCTAGTCCAATTCTGCTTCGAAGAAAATTATTGTATCTATCATGCTAATCGTTATCATGGATGGACGATATGTCATCCGTTGCAACATGCCAGTTCTCGCTATGTACAAAACCCCATGGGTAGGAAACGGCATGGCAAGCTTTTGAACCCATTAAACCCACCGATTCAACCATCAGAAACACAATTCGTAACGACATAAATCCCTTGGCCTGATGCCCCTAAGGGATGGCAGATGATATCAAGGCTGCGTAAACTTCGCTAGATGTAACCCAAGAACGCCAGTGAAGATGCAAAGCAAGAACAGACAGAGTATCTACTGAGCAGCGGTGGTGAGCTGGTTCTGTAGCGCCTGCGACAGAGCCTCCTCCTGCCGCTTACGCTCCAGCTCCATCAGGTACTGGGCGTACTTGGAGCGAGGGTTGTGGATGCCACACTCGGTCTTCTCCTGACCCTTCCAGCGACCGGATCGCTCGTCCTCGTTCTCCTTGACAGGCTGTGTGGAGTGCCAGTCACCGATGCTCTTGTAGCCACGGTCCAACAGCTCGTTGTAGGGCACATCATTTTCCTTGACGTATTGCTTGACTTGTTCGAACGTCCAGTTGGCCAGGGGGTTGACCTTGATGAGGCCAGCCTCGTCGACCTCGATCACATCGAGATCACCACGCTTGCCACCCTGACTGCGGCGGCGCCCAGTGAGAACAGCATGCACGTTGAGCTCACGATAGGCACGCTGGGCCGGTTCGACCTTGGCGACCCAGTCGTAGAATTGATCGTCCGTCTCCCAGAGCTTGGCTCCGTACTTCTTGGTAAACTCTTCCTCAGTTTCGACACCAGCTGGCTTGTAGACGTGGATGTTGTTCAGAGGGTACCTCTTGCGGACACGGTCAACAAGAGCCAGGGTCTCTGGGAAGTGGTGAAGAGTGTCGAGGAAGATCAAATCAACCATCTGTGGGCGGGGCACTTGAAGCTTGGAAAGCATGTCAAGGGTGACAAGACCGGTCAAGCCAAACGCAGTGGTCTGGAAGAGATGAGGAAGGGATGTGATGCACCATCTCAGGATTTCTACGTCTTGTCAGCCACTTGGCCTACTAGAGAGTCCCAAGGAGGGCACACAGTACTAACCTTGAGGCTCGAGGAACTGCAATTGTCTGTTAAGAAACTGCAGGTGTGGCTTGGTGAAGACAATCTCTGGAGTGTAGACTTCACTCGAATCCCCACTGACATAGCCGGATTCTGTCTGAAGGTCTCTGGAGTCGACAGCGGCCTCTGAATCAGAGGGATAGTTGGAAGGGAGCTTGGCAGGCATCCTGACTGTGGTGTGTGAAGGACACTTCAAAGTAAACAAGTGGTAAACACAAGAACGTGTACGATGAATGCAACAATGAAGGTTATGTTTATAGATCTAGAGTGGATACAGAGATATGACGAAAGAGGGAGAACGAATTCAAGACTGGTAGACTGATGGAAGGACAAGATCAAAGATGCCAATGGCAAGACTGATATAAAAGAGAAGCAGATAGGGACAATCACGACATCATCCGGTAACGGGACCCTGCTCTCCCCTCGATGTTCTCATACTTGGGCCATTGCCGGCTGATTCTGCCGTCCTTGATCACGACATTGGCTGTGACCGCCTGCCCTTTCAAGAGGCATTGCTGAAAAATTCAATTTCCTCATGTCCTGGGGAAATCACGCAATACTTGCGCTTCCGGTGTCCCTGCCCGACCGGAATGGCTTATGTCATCCACTCTGCTTGGTTGCTCTCCTGTTCAACGTCCCTTCTGGAACAAGCGTCGAACACAGGAGAATGAGCATTATTAATGCCGGTGAAAAAGATTCATCCGAGCTGCAGACTGGGGCAGAGGCAGAGCTTGTTCTTGTTTCTTATCAACTCCGGTCTGCAGCCGAGATGAGCCTGTAATCGCCATGCTCCACCTACAATGGCTGACGGGGTTTCTAGTTGGCATATTAGCAAGCATCGAAATTAGCGGAAGCAGATATCTTACACGACATCGAATATTAATCATGTTGTCCTTTTAGACAGTTAATGACTTGAGATTGCAAGCCCGAATATAGAGACCTAGCAAGTCGGCTTTCTTTTGCCCTTTATTTGTTCGGAGTCTTCGGACTCGTAGCCCAAGATAATATCAGGTGCCGAGGTTTCTGCCGGGCGGTGAAGCGTCAAGCTTACTCTTATGCACGTGATTTATAGGTTTTCCCTCTTTGGGACTCCCCCACCACGTGCCCACCCGCCGATCGACACGGGGGAATTGACAAACTACGAGATAGTTAACTGTTGCTAGTCAGAGTCAACCATCCCCCGTTATCATATCATATCATTATTCTGGTCTCGGACTGGCTGTCTCTACTTCGAGTCTCCAGTCCTCTTCAAGGGTGCCTTTCGACGATCGTTTCGGTTGATCGTGAAAGACCGCCGGTTATCCGTCGCCCAGGTCCATACTACTCTCTTCCATCACAAGAGACCTTGTCCGACATTGCGGCACAATGGCAGCATCTAACCCCACCGCACGTCCAGCGCGTCCGGTGCTGCGGCAGTCTCTTTCGAGTAACTCCTTCATCCAGGACCATCAACAGTACAAGCCCCCGGTTCCATTCACTCAAAATATCGAAGATGTCCTGGGAGCCTCCCGCGAGTCTCTACTAGCATCGCTCTCTAATCTCCATGTCAATCCTATCAGCCCCGACCCCGAAAAGGTCGCTGAAAGCGGCATTATCCACACCATCTTCAATCATCAGATGAATCCCCTTCCTACTGGAACTCCAAAATTGGTCGCAACTATCGTCTACAAGTCCGCTAATCCAGTTCATCCTCATCTTCATCCCGACTCTTCCCCAAATGCGAATAAGCTCCCGTCCCCCATGGTTCCGGTGGGATCGGCCCCGACGATTGACGTCGAGAAGATCCCACGGGAGCCTCCAGCTCCGGAGCCGGAGCCACTCGACCATCTGTACGGTCCGTTCGTCTCTCAGCTGTGTTTGACCAATTTCCTCCAGATTATGGAATCACTCTCGACGCCTTACCAGCGCATGAATACCTCCCATCGCTGTTTGGATCAGGATGATCAGCCGCGCGTCGTAGAGGTTACTCTCTCGCCTCCGCCGAACCCCGAGTACCTCACTTTCGCCGACCTTCGCAAACACGAAAGCATATGGCGGTTCGAGCGCGAATGGAATGTCGAGGTGGTCCTTCAGAATGAAAGCGTCTTCCGTCGTCACAAGCGTCTGGTCGTCTTCGATATGGACAGCACTTTAATCCAAAATGAGGTGATTGACGAAATTGCCAAGTTCATTGGCGTTGAGAAGGAAGTCTCGGTTCGTAGCGGGCAGCTTCTAGTATACTGAATAGCACACCGCTAACTTTGGGCGGCCAGGAAATTACTGAACGTGCCATGAATGGAGAGCTTGACTTCTCCGCATCGCTTAAAGAGCGTGTCGGCCTCTTGAAGGGCGTTCCAGCTGACGTGTTCGAGAAGTTGAAGTCGGTTCTCACTATTTCGCCTGGCGCTCGCGAACTGTGCAAAGCTCTGAAGAAGCTCGGTTGCAAACTCGCGGTTTTGAGTGGAGGATTTCAGCCTCTTGCGGAATGGCTCGCCGGCCAACTCGGCATCGATTATGCGTTTGCCAATCACGTGGGTTGCCCTGCTCCTCATGCCGGCTTTCTTGAGCCCGTCACTGACTGATATCCATTTTCAGCTCGAAATCGACGAGGCGTCTCAAACTCTCACCGGCAAGCTTGTACCGACTTACCCTATTATTGATGCAAGCAAGAAGCGTGAGCGTCTCGAGTCTCTCGCGGCAGAGAACGGCATTCCAATCTCCCAGGTCGTTTCTGTCGGCGATGGCGCGAACGACCTTCTTATGCTTCATGCGGCTGGTCTTGGGGTTGCCTGGCGCGCCAAGACCAAGGTCCAGCTTGAGGCACCGACTCGTCTTAATGGTGAGAGTATGGTAGACATTCTCTATCTCTTTGGTTTGACAAAAGAGGACATCAAGGAGTTGATTTCCGACGATGCTTGAAGACCATGCTTCTCATACGTTCGGTCTATCGGTACATATCACTCTTACATAAATGCTCTTTTGAATGAAGGAGAGCACGGGAATTGTCCGCCTGGTGCGGACAGGCCCTCACTCTAATGCCGTCTGTCAACAAGCAGAGAGAGCACTGGACGAAGGTTCTTGCTCTCGGTTCCTTATTGTCTTCGGCCTAGGAAGCTCGGATTTGATATGTGCGAGTCATTTACTTTCTTTGCCTTCTCACTATCTTCTTTCGCCTCTTTTGCTCGACAATGCGCTTTTCGGATACCGATTTTATTTGAGGTAGTTGGTCGTTCAAGCGTACGGAGTATAGCGTCTCATGCGGGCGTAGGGTACGCGAGAGATCGGTTGGTAGATATGCATGAAATTTTACGAATGCCAAGTAGCAAAACATACACACAATGATTCCAACTCATTGATCTATGTATCGTATTTTAAATGACGAGTCTCAGCCCGTCACACTGATACGATGACCTGTGCCATTATAAGACGCCCAAACGATGAATACTGCAGCAATCCGACGAGAAATTCAACCCGCGCCGATAATGGATCCTGAAGACGCAAAAAGACAGAAAGAGAGAGAACACCAGGAAAGGAATCACCGCGTAACCTCGTCCACGGCAACTGGCCGATCACCGACTGTTTCTGCGCCTCCAGAAGCGGCTCTTCTCTTCTTCAGCACATTCTCAATGAACGCCTCGCCGGCCTTGTAGCTGCTCCGGACGAGAGGACCCGACGCGCAGTAGAGGAAGCCCATGTCAAGCGCTCTCTGGCGCCACAGCTCGAATCTATCCGGAGTAACGTACTCATGCACAGCCATGTGACGCTTCGTCGGCCGCATGTACTGGCCGAACGTGACAACGTCCACATTGACCGCGCGCAGCTGGCGCAGCGCATCCCACAATTGCTCGTCCGTCTCCCCGAGACCAAGCATCAGCGAGGTCTTCGTGATAAGCGAGGGCTGGGCGTCCTTCGCCGCCTCGAGCACACGGATAGACTGCTGGAAGTTGGCACGGCGATCACGGACCTGAGGCGTCAAGGCCTCCACTGTCTCGACGTTGTGCGCGTACACATCCAATCCGGAGCGAGCGACCAGCTTCGCCATTTCCAGATCGCCCGCATAATCGCCGGTCAAGCACTCGACCAGGATACTGGGTGCCTTCTGCTTGATCTTGATCACCGTCTCTGCGAAGTGCCGCGCACCCCCGTCCGCGAGATCGTCCCGGTCAACGCTGGTCAGGACCACGTACCCAAGTCCCCAGCGCGAGATCGCTTCGGCGGTATTCTCCGGTTCATGCGGGTCGAGCGGGGCCGGCGTCCGCGAGGTCTTGACGCTGCAGAACCGGCAGCCGCGGGTGCAGGTATCGCCCATCAGCATGATGGTGGCTGTGGCGGCGGATTTGTCGCTGCCGCCCCAGCAGTCGGAGATGTTGGGACACCGCGCTTCCTCGCAGACAGTGTGCAGATTGAGGCCGCGCAGATCCTTCTTGAGACGCTGGTAGTTCTTCGAGTCGGGGATCGGTGTCTTCAGCCATGACGGCAGACGGGTCATTTCCTTCTTGCGGCCGGCGGGTCCGACGAGGGCGGTCTTGAGAGCGTATGCTTCGGAG
Organism: Aspergillus thermomutatus; assembly: GCF_002237265.1. Lineage (NCBI taxonomy): Eukaryota > Fungi > Ascomycota > Eurotiomycetes > Eurotiales > Aspergillaceae > Aspergillus > Aspergillus thermomutatus. The sequence goes on from NW_020798140.1 coordinate 11,598, forward strand.
GGGTCGAGAGGGGCATCGTCGTGCCCATTAGAAACAAAGTCTGCAAACGATGGGCCGGCATTCAATTTGTCTTTGAACGTTGTCCGTCTGCGTGGTGTTGTTGTCGTTGAAGGGCTGGTGGCGGAGGGTGAGGGTTCTGTTGTAGCATAACCACGGCAGCTGATGGGGGCAACGATTCCTGTTCGGGACAGGGACCTTGATGACGAACAGAGTGATCGTAGGTGACTTGTTGATACTGCCATTATGAATGTACTGGGCTGTTATGTGGATGATATGAGGATTGGCAGAGTGGCCATCGATGGTACTAAATTATAATTATAATTACGGTGATCATATTCCGCGGGAAAGGCCCCAAGCAACTCCGGCGAGACAACGATTACCTCCGACGCTGACTCATCCTGGATTTGATTGCCTGAGGTTTCCCGTTCGGTCCAAGCATGACCTAAGTGAGGAGGAGAGATCAGTTTGGTAGATTTGATAGATTTGACTGCTGATTCGAATTTACTTTTAGAGAGAGTATCGTTTGATTGATCTTGATTATTTTCTCTTCTAATCAATCATACACCAGTCATAGCCACCAATGGTATACAACACAAAGGAAAAAGGGTGCCAAATTTGGATTCCAATGGCAGGTATATAGAATGCAATGATCTAAACAGCAAGTGAACGAAAAACTCGAAGAGTTTGATTGGAAATGAAGGGAATATGGACAAATACATAGAACCGAGAATGGTACGGGTAATGCTCACCGTGATGGCATGAAAGTCATTCGAAATAAACAATGAAAGAAGATTGAGAAGACAGAAAGAAAAAGATCGGGAGTCCAGATTTCTCAAAGCTAGGCTTTGGATTCAAGGACCTGGGCTAGAACGAGTACAGCTGATTTCAATGTTTCATCAGACCGGCCGCTCACTGCGAACAGCAGGTTGTCCACGATTCGATCCAAGTCTGCACGAAGCTCTGCACTTCGCGGTCCCAGCACACGGTCTCTGATACGTGACGGCGATGTTGCAGTGAATTGCGTTGCTGACGTTGAGCTTGGCTTCTCCGGGACTGTATCCAAGCGGGACAATGTCGACCTATAGGATAAGCTGCTGGTCCCTCGGTGGGTAGATGCCAACGAGGCCAAATAGTTTCGTGCTATCAGGACCGCACAGAGACAGTCGAGAAGATTCTCCGCGACGTCTGGGAATATTTTACGGAACGGTCGAATCAACGCCTTCTCGTTGTTTTGACGAAGGAACATTATGACAGGCGACGTAAGTTTCAACATATTCCGTGGGAAGTCTTTGACGGATTGCTCCAGCTGTTCGATTGTCCATTCATGGTCCCACCACCTTCGCTCTTCCTTCTCTGACATATTGGACGAGCGCGCTGGGGAGGTTTGGCTTTTTGGCGAAGAGTTGGCTCTAGTCGCAGGTTTTGGTTTGGCTGGCGAGAAAGACGGTCCTTCTTTGAGAACCAGCTTGTCACACACTACCGTCTCGCTAGCTGTTTCTGAATGGGTTGAAATGGAATCCGTATAATGCGACTCCTTGTCATCCTGAAACTCGTCTGGCGAGTAACAGGAATTATGGGTAGCATAACCACTATCTGACATCTCTAATGGAGTGTCAGGACTGAAGGCAGATATTTCATGTTGGCGCATGTCAGGAGTAGAAGGAATGGGATGCTGTGTATTCGGGAGCGTGTGGCTCATGGCGGGAGATGATTGTCGGGATATATCGACCAATTTGGGCCTATTTTTGCTGCAGCTGGTAAGATCAAGAATCTGCTTTTGTATTAGTAGGGTAAACTAACGAGTGGCTTTAGGATGGAGACTTACCACAGCTTCATCCGTAGCCTTCAGCTCGCGTTTGCGTTCCGGGCGTGGAGGGCTGTTTTGGACTATCTGACACTTTCTCCGGTTCAGTTCTTTTGACCTTTCATCCTTGACATCTAGCGTTCCCGGAACACCCTGAAGCCACCTCTCAAAATAAGAGAGATTACTCGGCATCCAGCTACTTCCCTCACTTGAAACCGTTCCTGTCCGGCTTCTCTGGGCGGTGTCAACACAATTAGCAGCTTTCTCCTGCTCTGGTAGCTCAATATCGGAGAATTCAGAGGGCGATAGCGTTTGTTCCAAATCGGTGGAGGCTGGTGTGAATCGTCCTTCGTCGGATTCACATCGTTTGACCAGGTTGGAGTAAGCTGCATGGACATTGGTTGGTTCTTGTGTGGCCGTTCCCTCTGGTTTGGTGATCTTTCTGCGCGCACCGTCGCAAGCGTCGCACGCGTTTAACTCAGGAATACAACCGCAGTGTTTCATTCGTTCCTCACCCACCTCCATCTCAGAATCCGGTTTGGGTGAGAAGTACGTGGACGATGTGGATGGGCGCGATTCTCTTGAGTCAGACAGAGGGGGGCTCGGCAGCAGTCCAAATGTCTCCAGACTCGAAGCCATCGAGTTCAGGTCCGGCCGCCATGTTCGCAGTGACTGATTCCCAGACACTGGCCGTGCCGCTTTGGACTCCCTCGCGGCGGCTGTGATATTTTCCAGCGAAGGGGAGCCAGGTAGGCGCAACTGGAAAGGTTCCTTCATCCTGCGCACGGAACGGAAAGGCGAAATGCAGACGGGGCCTCGGTCTGCCGGCCGTCTTGACTGTGTAGCCGTGTGGTCAGGTAGTCGTTCAGGCCGAGGAGCTGTTGCTGGCATGAAAGACAAAGAACTCGTCACCTGCTTGCTTCTCCGGGGTTGATAGTTTTCCGAAAGACAGGCCGATACATGTGCATTATCCTGTGCTATGGAACCTTCACGGGGCACAGAGTAGGATGGTGTGGGATAAGCTGACATTGTATGGTCATGATAGGTTGGTCTCGAGAACATTCGAGGAGATGGGTGGGCCGTGGAGGACATGTTGCATGCAAATTTGTGAAAAGAGCAGCAAGAGAATGAATCTGCATATGGCTCTGGGATGGGTCACAGAAGTCAAACCAAGAAGAAGGAAACCAGATTCAACCCATCTAAAAGAGCCTTCATCACCTATAACTACAAGCCGAGCCAACCATCCCTTGATGCCCTGGGGTGACAGCAGGCCAGACATTGGGCATGTATATCTTGCCCTTTCGGGAGAGTCACCCAACGACTTTGGAACATGAACGAATTGGAAAGGCAACGACTTCCACCATCCTTGCATACCAGTGGGAGGTGAGATCGAAACAGTCGCCACGGCTATTGGATCAACGGCCTGACTGCGCGCCACCTGCAGGGACACCACAACGTGGGTGGTCCGCTTACCCAAGTCGATCCTATTTCGTCAGAACCCAAGGAATGAGACATGCAGGGCGAGGGACATGGAAACCCTGCGGTCTTCTGAAGGGACGTCACGCTCTGTTTCTCAATTGGATTATGCACTTAGTGTGCCTGTTGCACCGAGCAATCAAAGGTACGCCCCTAGGAAAAGAGCCCCTTGCATCGGTTGCCGTGGGCGCAGGCATTGGCGGCCATATTTGGCGATGGCCGTACAATTTCGGTAGTGGCTGCAGATATACTTTGGGGGACATTGTTCATTCATTCAGATGGCTTCAATACCAACAGGAGGCACTGTAGAGAACGATGATGAGGACCCACGATGAATGGCCACCATGGCGAAAATAATGGAGATGATAACCCAGGTTCGCCTGGCCTGTCGATGTCGATCCATCCTTCTCTCAAGCGAGGAGCTGCTGCTACTACCACAGTAGCATCAGTAGGAGGGAATGAAAGGAGACCAAGGATTATTGCCAATGTATTGGGGCACGATCCAGAGGATCAAAGTTGATCCCTCAGATGAAGTACTGTCCGTTAGTTAGCTTTACTATTGTATTCTTAGATGAGCTTGATCGGCATATTTCCAGAAGCAAATGCGGAGTACGTAGTATATACTCATCAAAGCAAACCATGCAAACTGATCGTTTATCGCCCGCTTTATCAGTGATCCATCAAAAGAGGAAAACGAAGAAAAAAAAAAAAAAAAAAAAGAAGGTTTCCATGACAGCTGGTCATCATCGTCAGCTCCTCTGTTCCTCTCTATCCCTTTTTCTCAATTCTCGGTCAAGTCGTCATGCTGTGTGAGAGTTTTATTGCGTCGACCTTGACGTCCGTCAAGACGCCAGCAGCTGCGACCTTGAGAGACGTGGGAATTTGTGTGCAAGAATGGCAGCCCGCTCTTAACCTGCGCTCTACCTTCAAGAAAAGCTCAACAGCGGCCAATTGCCTCGCCGTGGGTCCGTCGCATGTGTTTGCCGCCCAGTCTGAGAAAGCCATTGTTCATGTGTACAGCCGAGAGAAGGGAAACCAGGAAGCAATCATCCCTTTTCCGGAGCGCATACGCAGCATCGCGCTCGCAGGTCGGAAGAATGGGGATATTCTGGTTCTGGGAACAGAGGGTGGACGGTTAATTTTATGGGAGGTGAGTGAACAAGCTGTTACAAACTTGTTCTCAGTCTCTGCGACTTTGTAGCGCTGACTGGGGCCTTTCAACGGCAGACTTGCACCGGGCGACAAGTGGCTACAACAGCGTCGCATTTACAACCGGTGACATCGCTCGTGGTTGATCCCACTTCCAACTTCATTCTTTCAGGATCGTCTGATGCTAGTATCCATGTCTGGTCACTCGTGGATATCCTTTCGTTCACGAAACCTCCCTCGGGTCGGGACCGACAGCAGCCCAACTCGCCCATCCGTACATTCTCAAACCATCGCGCTGCCATCACGTCCATTGCTGTGGGCCATAGCAGCGGTCGCTATAACATCGCTGTGTCCACCTCCAAAGATAACACTGCCATTGCTTGGGATTTTCACACGGGACGTCTCCTGCGAACCTTCCTCTTGCCCGCCTCTGCAACATGTTTGACTCTCGATCCAGTTGACCGTGCATTCTATGTGGGATATGAGGATGGTAGCGTCCAGTCGGTCGACTTCTACAAGAGCCAGTCAATACAGCATACCCTACACGATCCTTCATTACAATCCACCCCATCACAAGCATCCGCGGAAGATCGCTGGCTTGCTCCATCCTCCGACTTCGGTGGGGTCCACTCGCTTTCTCTTTCCTATGATGGAATGGCCTTGCTATCCGGACATCAAAACGGAAAAGTCCTGTCATGGAATGTAGCTCGACGGAAATATGCGTCAACACTGGCCGATTACACCCACCCTGTGACGAATATTATTACGCTTCCTTTGGAAGGACTGCCGTCTTCCGCAAACGAGTTGAGACGGGTAGCACACACCATAGTCAAGCCCCGTTATGACCATGCTCTTTCAGAGTCTTCGAGTACGGCTGGCGCGGTCCCAGCTGAATATACATTCAGTACGCACCTGCTCGTCTCTAACGCGGCAAGACTCACTTTAAGCGATCAGAAAACAAATCAATTCTCTGAAGCCTTGACACACGCTTTTTTCCCTGACTCAATGATGGAAGAAGGTCTTGCGGAGCTTGCCTCTCTCAAACATTCCGGGAGCAGCGGAACACATTTCTCGTCAATTTCCCAATCAGTCCCCGATCAAGTGGCAACCGTCGATAACTCCCAGATCGCATCATTGGAAGAGGAAATCACCACGCTGAAGAAGAAACTGACCGTCAACGAGACGGCCCGCCAAGTTACCACCGACGAGGTGACTAAACTACGCTCGGACTTGGTCAACCTGCGTGACTATATTGATGAACTGCATCAGAAGCAGGAACAGACCCATCGCGAAAAGATCCTGCGTCAAGCTCGTAAGGAAGAGCGCGAGACTCGCAGGCGGGAAGCCTGGTTCGCTGCCGAGAAGAAAGGGAAGAAGGGTGATACCGTCCTTCGGCGGATGGATTTGGAAGAGGAAGCTCAGACCAGCGATACCGATGATCAAAGCAGTGACGAGCAATGATTGTCGCTTCTATCTTCTCCTTCCCTTCCCCTTCCTTACAGTTTTCTGTTAATGACTCTAAGATTCGCTGCATCTGCATATTGTGACATATTGTTCGAATAGACTTCCAAAGGCGCAATGGGCTAATGGTTTGGGCAAACTACATGTACTGGTCATTCTGCATCTGTATATAGTCATGAACCCACTGAGGGTTGAAAGAATGGATTCAAATAGCACAACAATATCTCAATCATCTCATCCCTTCGACAAAAGTCCAGAACGCCTAACACTCATACCAACAGTAATCTGGAAGCTAGACCAACCCACCTCCCGTTATTATGCCCATCAAATGCATGAATCACCGCCACAATGCCCATATTAACGCTCAGCCCCCAATAATTCGTGCCTAAGAGGTGCCATCAACGCCTCAGCTGCACGTCAGAAGCCCACAAAAAAAGCAATGATGCAAAGAGGGGTCGACGTATCAAGGGGCTTGTGCACTGGCTCCTCCATTCTCCCTTGCTCTAAATTCTGATCAATTGGCTCATTGCTACCATAGAAGCAAATTGAGAGGAGCATGCATTCCTCCCATGTCAGAAGTCAGCAGTCAGAACTGACAGCCTCGTGTTCGATCATCAATCAGGAATGCTTGGCTGACGGCGAGCCCGTTTCATCGGGAAAGACTTCAGAGCCACATTTCGGTGATTCAATCTGAAACGAAGAAGGGTCAGTGATAGAGTATGATCGGATACGGGAGTGGGATAGTAAACCTCATCGACCTTCCGCCCTCCTAACCGAAAGAATGATTGAAGCGGAAGGATTTCTTCGGAGCCTCATTAGCGCGAAGATGATATATCCGATCTGGTCAGCAGTCCGGTCTGCAGATTGGGATGCATACTCAGGTTCTTGCGCAGGTAGGGCAGGGTCTCCAAGTACGATGATATGCAGGTCTGCCAGCAAGTGAAAAGGGTGAAAAAGCACTGAGTATCACAGCGTTGTTCAAAGACTGATTCTGAGAAATGCGAAGGAGGAAATATCTTCGATATTAACACTATGCTTCTCATTCGATGTATGATTTCACCCTCTCTTCGGTGCATAGGCAGCAGATGGTCTTGAAGTAAGAGGACGTCGTGGCTGCCACAGCAAACGGCGAGGTTAAAATCATGCAAGGTCTTCCGTCTTTGTAGGTTGTCACTCCCTGCGAGTCGTGAACTCGATGTATGCTGAATAACTGCTGATTACTGCTTGCCTAGCAAGTGGTAAGTGACTTCTGTACCTTGAAGTTCGTCTATCGTATTCTGCCACTACGTGCTCGACAGGAGGAGCAGAGTTGGGAGCAAAGCCTTTGGAAGGAGGGATTCAAAGGGAGTTGGGTATGGTCATAGTCAATAATTGCAGATCTTTTTTGTCCTCCTTCTATCAAGTGTCCGTTCGTGAGGAGAACAAATTGACGGCCGATGGCTGTTTTGTTGATGACATGCTCCACTAGCTATCCACCCGAACGGCAACGTATGGATATGCATCCCTACGCTGTGCTTTACAGTCACTAGTAAGGTGCAAATGTGTTTAGACGTTTGACCGTTACTATTCTTCTGAGGAGGCTCTGTCTCAAGGGCAAGCAATATCTTACCTCCGTTGAGGCTCGCTACCGATCACCGTACTAGTAAGATGTGGGTGTGCTTCCCTCCTGTTGCGTCTCCTTTCCTGCCAGCTGATTCATAATATTCACCCCTGAACTCGTTCCAATGCGATCCGCGCCCGCTTTCAACATCCTGACACAGTCTTCCGCCGAGCGAACTCCTCCACTGGCTTTCACCTTGGTTCCCTTTCCTACCAGCTCAACGGTAGCCCGCATCAGAGCCACGTCCTCAACATTGGCCCCCGGTCCATTGAATCCCGTACTGGTCTTGACAAAGTCGGCCCCGGCCATACTCGATATGACAGAGCCGGCAATGATCTCGTCCTTGGTCAATTGCGAAGTCTCCAGGATAACTTTCAACTTGACCGGCGACGGCGCCCCTTTCCGCACTTCGAGGACATCGGCGTAGACATCCATGTACTGCCCTTCCTTCAACTTTGGCCAATTGATCACCATGTCTAGCTCACTCGCTCCCAATTCCGCGGCGTCCAGCGCCTCCTTCTCCTTCTCCATGGTGTCCAGCGTGCCTTCAGGGAATCCCACGACGCAGGCCACAGTGCATTCCGGGCTGCTCTGGAGATTTGTGATGGCTCTGCGGACATGTCGCAGGCGAACGCAGACCGCAGCAAAATTGTATTTTGCGGCCTCAGCGCAGAGCTTGTCAATATCCTCATCTGTTGCATCCAAGGACAGCTGGGTGTGGTCGATGTACCGGTTCACGAGGGACGGAAGTGGGGTTTGGTATACGGGATAGACTTCCGGGAGCTGGTCCTTGAGGCTGGAGATCAGAGCACCCCAGTCGGCATTGTTCGTAGGGAGAGCCATGATGCTGGAAATATGCTTCCTGGATGACCTGTAGAAAAATCACACCGTCAACGCTTCCAGTGGGCCGACGCGGTTTTGCGTCCCTCATCAGATGCGGAGAAGCCAGAAAGCGTCACGTGATGTCCATTTTACTGCATCACGATGAGCTATATCGATGCTGATGTGCTCTGCAGTCATTATTCGTCTCAAAAATTACCGCTCGTCGCCTGGGTGCGGATGGAAACTCCGAGCACCTTCCTCTTCAGCAGATATGTCAGAGATAACGAGTCCGCAGCCGTAGTGTCTCCATGCGTAGATCCGGTCTCTATCGAAACGGTCCGATCTTCCATGTATGGACAGGAATTACCCCATATACAGCTCAGCGGAAGATGGTCTTACAATGCACACGAATGGCAGAGGACGCACGCAGAAGATGTCCTTATCCTCACTGATAATGATAAACCAAGTCCCTATGCCATCCACAAGACACGCTGGTTCTCTCAAGGCAACTTAACAAAAGCATCGCTGAATGACAAAACACTCTACCCAACCTCAACGGCAGCTTTTACACTCCGGCCCTCTAATATCGTCCACACGCCCAATCCTGCGAGGGCCGAATCCACCTCCAGGTCCGCCGCCACCACCTCCCCCAGAGCTAGGACCACTGCCTCCCCATCGAGGCCTAGCATTGTGACGGTTCCCTGACCGGGATACGTTGAACTGCGAATTCTGAGCGGCAGTATAGGGATCGAGCTATGAAAGTCCAATGTAAGTAACTAGCGTACACTATGCGGAGTGGACGTTTCGGCGAGATCCTGAGGAATGATGAAGTCGGAGATTATCGACGGAGTCAACATACCGAGAAAAGGCTCACGAAATATAAGCCTAGGAAGAAGTAGACATTTTCGAAGAAGCGAAGGATGCGAACGGAGAGAGGGGGACTGTAGTGGGATGACGTTAGTCCTCTGCCTTTTGCTTTCTGGAACTGGCTATCGTACCTTGAGAGTACCTCCCCGTTCGAGAGATATGTTTTATTGTCCGCTGGCATGTTGCAGTCAGTGCTGCTCTGATGATAGATGGCTGATGAGATGGGTGATGTTGACAAGAGCTGAGTTGGAGGGCCCGTGGAGGCCTAGTGGCGGAACCCGTGACTCCGTATAGATCCCTGTAGATTCCACCCAAATACCTCAATCCATGCTTCTGAAGTTTTTTAACGCAATCCTTCCCGATCGCTTTTACTTTGATATGGAAATCCAAGCGTAGAAAACAACCCAGAATTTACCTTTTTGATCTAAAGCAAAAGCTAAATGAGAAATCAATGGGATCAATTCAGATTGTTGAAACATATCTATATGGGTATCTCTATCTCAAATCGAAGACCTGTTGAAACTAACTCCCCGCCCATGATTGTGATCTCTCATAACTCATGCCCAGAAAAACACCGAATGCAAAAGCTAGCCATATCAAGAGGCCTTCAGCACACTGCCATCCATCATAGACTCATCCAAAACAGGATGCAATTCATCAAAGCCTCGGAATCCCTCCTCAACGATCCATTTTTGACCGCTGGGTTGGTGTAGAACATGACAGCTGGCTCCGACAATGAGCAATCCGGGAGGACGAGACCCTTCAGCTTCAAATGCCAAGCAGACGTGCTCAAGAGTCGAACGAATAACCCGCTGGTCCGTACATGAAGCCCGTTCAACGATGGCGCATGGAGTATTCTTGGGCCAGGCTGTTCGCGCACGGGAGCCGTCATCTGCCACCGGTAGTGTGGTCAGTGATTCCACAAGTGCAGACAGTCTATGCAAGGCCATCAGGAAGACAACCGTCTGAGTCGGTACATAGGTAGGAGGCTCTGGAGCTGCGCCTTTCCTTCCAGTGCCGGTGCAGACTAGAACCTGGTCCGAAACACCACGATGGGTAGCAGGGATATCCGCAAACAATGGGGCACTGAGTGCACTAGTGATTCCGGGAAGAACCAGCGGAGTAAACCCTTCGCCTCGGAAGTACTCAAACTCCTCTCCTCCTCGACCATAGAGATACGGGTCTCCCTGCTTCAGCCGGAGTACGTACCGCCCCTGCCGTAGGGCTTCGATTCCCATTCGCATAAACTCTTCTTGTGCCTGATCCGCGTTCCCGGGGAACTTCCGCGCAATATGGACCTCAGTCCGGCGCGGAATCAAGTCCAAGACCGGAGCAGGCACGAGCTTATCTGCCAATATAATTTCTGCATTCTGAATCGCATGATAAGTTGCGCGAGTGAGCAGATCAGGGTGGCCTGGACCAGAACCAGCCAAGACAATCTTTCCCTTCTTAGATAATAACGCAATCCCATTCAATTCGCTGGCATTTTCTTTACCAGCGCAGTAGGCCTGAAGGATTCTCTCAATATCAGAATCGGTGATAGTGGCGAGTTTGCGTAATGGCCAATACTCGCAAATCTGAGAGAGCCAGCGCATACGCCTTGTTTTGGCGGCCGATTTGTCATGCTCTGTGACTAGATTATTGAAAGTGTGTTTTTGACCTGTTGAATCATCGTCGTCGCCGTCGAAAACGCCATCACAGAGGCCTGCAGCGTAGTCTTCTGCCCAAAGACGCCTTCTTACCGCACCGAGTCTGTCTATGGCGGTCCCAAGATTCGGCGGAAGCGAAGCAGAAATTTCCCTCCTGAGACGAGAAGCAAGCTTGCAGCCACGGCCAGAAGTCGTAATTCCGATGTGCAGAGGGCCATCTGAGTAGGTAGAGAGCAAGCTGAAGGAACAGAGATCCGGTGCGTCAGATACGTTCACCGGAATCCTCAGACGTCGGCAAAGCTTCGAAACGTGGGAACCTGTCGAAGCGTCAACAACCACGAAAGCTACAATATGGCGAATTGATCAATGCGTACTCAACGGGTCACTCCCGCCGAGAGTGACGAACACCATGTCCACAACATGGTCGACTTCTTCCCTCCCAAGGGTGGTTAAATCATCGTCTTGAAATGCTCTGCGTATCCATTGCGCTGAGCCATCTTCGAACCGCTCGGTCAATGTATAGTGCACATCCACTGTGTCTGGTGCGATGATGATGGGTTTCGCGCCGACTTCTAAACTCTTCGCACAACGGGCTGCTGCTAGAGGGTTCGTCCCAATAATTAAGTGCACCTGATGTTCGGCGTTCATAGCCATCAGCAAAGGCGCGCGAGAGCCATTGTCGCAAGACGCATCCTTCATCGTGACAGGTTGCCACCGCAAGCAATTTCCAATGCGAAGAGCCTTCGTTCTCTTCTATGAGGTAGAAAACGTGAATATGAACGTGGCAGAAGGGTCTAATCTGACTCTTATATCTAGCCCAATCGCCCTACGACCCTTTGCCTTAAGATCAAGGGACGAATCGCTTATTGAATTTCCGCGGAAAAACCAAGCCCAGGATGAAGTTTATTCAAACGCTGGAGATAACAGAGAATCCCCTCAATGACTGTCACAGATGACAGGTCCGATAAGCTTATCAAGAGGATTATAGAACAGAAATTCAAAAAGAATCTGTCCAGTGCAACAAGAAAAACAATGACTCTTTAAACGTTTCTTTGTGCTGGTTTGTAGAGCCCAAAATAGTTAATGCGATATTGCGTGATCGTACCTTTCGCTTATCTAAGCCTCTCAGCATTGTTACCAGGAACAGATGGAGTAGATTGATAAGGGAATCATATTAACAATAATAATTGACCCAGTTGAAGGAATTGACAAAAGACTTGTGGAGATTTGAATGGCAACCAAAGCAAAAGCCTTCAAGATGCTGGTAGTGATCATAGATCCCCCATCTTAGGTCTTGACTGATTCTTGTCGCCATGTTCCCAAGCATCAGTTGGACATCACATCGTGTGCGCTTCGATAGAAGTCGTCTTCTAAAGAGGTTGAACACTCTAGGAGATGCTGTCGATTTCTCAGGGCTTCCATTGAGAGAATGTCGGACGGTAAAACGACGATGTGCATGAGAAAGGCAGGCTTGTCGACAGGAGCGCGAGAATGTAGATGCAGTTGCCTGTAGTTCGATCGGTCGGTGATGCCATGTCACGTGGTGCAGAGCTTCCGCCAGCTGGAGCTGGTCCGGAGAGCAAGGCGCAGGTACTCTCTGTCAGAGCTTCACGTCCATCTATCTAGAACCTATTTGAAACCTCATCAGCACTTTTCTTCCAGGATTGTTGAAACCTTCGGGATATACAATAACACGACCTCTAATTTTTACGTAGCTGTACGACCGTTTCAAGAAGTGACGTCTCAGCGCTTGTCACCATGTCCGACGGAGGCCTCTTGAAGCCAGAGAAGGACTTCTCGAAGGATGCTGACAAGCTGATCCCAGAGGCAGAGCAGCTAGCAAAGGTTTGTAACATTTACTGTTTGGTGTGATCTAGTACTGATAGTGTCTTTCTAGTCCGATGTTGAAGCTGCCATCGATAAGCTCCTGGTTCTGGAGAAGCAAGCACGACAGGTATGCCATCATACGGGTTTCCTACTTCCACTTCCTGACGACTCTGACTAATCTCACACTCGATGCAGGCTTCTGATCTCGCGACTACATCACGGATTCTCGTCACTATCGTCACAATCTGCAAGGACTCGGGCAACTGGAATCTCCTCAATGACCAAGTGCTCCTGCTCTCCAAGAAACATGCACAACTCAAGCAGGCGACAACGAGGATGGTTCAGACGGTGATGAAGTTTTTGGACGACACACCCAACCTGGAGGTGAAGTTGTCTGTGATTGAGACCCTGCGTACCGTGACCGAAGGCAAGGTAAGTGCTCTATAACAGGCCCGTCGCTCCAGCACGCTTGTCGCTGATACGTTATTTGCAGATTTTCGTCGAAGTGGAGAGGGCTCGTGTAACGCGCATTTTGTCCAACATCAAGAAATCCCAGGGTGACCTCAATGCTGCCGCCGACATCCTTTGCGAACTGCAGGTGGAAACCTTCGGTTCCATGACGAGACGTGAGAAGACAGAGTTTATCCTGGAACAGGTAGCTCTTTGCATAGAACGTGGTGATTGGACACAAGCTGCGATCTTGAGTCGCAAGATCAACAAGCGATACTTCGCCCGCAAGCCAAAGAAGTCGGCAGAGGAAATTGAAAAGCTCAAAAAGGAGGCTGAGGAAAGAGAAAAGACACGCGCTCCCGATGAACCTCCCATGGAAGTCGACGATGATGTGACAGACCTGAAGCTCCGTTATTACGAGCAACAGATCATTCTCGCAAATCATGACTACAAGTATCTGGAAGTTTGCAAGCACTACCGCGAGGTCTTGGACACAGAATCAGTGCAGAACAACCCTGAGCAACTGCGAGCAGTAAGCTGATACCTAACCTGCCTTCTCATGTGAAAACTGACGATAGTCGCCAAAGGTGCTTGCCCGAATCGTCTACTACATTGTCCTGTCTCCATACGACAACGAACAGTCCGATCTGCTGCATCGCATTCAGCAAGATTCCCGACTCTCCTTGGTTCCTGTTGAAGCTCGCCTGGTCAAGCTCTTCACCATCCCAGAGCTGATGCGTTGGCCCATGGTGGCCGAGCAGTTTGGTCCACATCTCTGCAACACGGATGTGTTCAGCGCCCAACCCAGCCAGTCCGCGGAGGATCAGGCACACAAGAGGTGGCAAGATCTCCGCAAGCGCGTTATCGAACACAATGTCCGCGTGGTTGCCAAGTACTACACTCGCATTCAGATGGGCCGTCTGACCGAGCTCCTCGATCTGACCGAGGAAGAGACGGAGAAGTACATCAGCGAGCTGGTGACATCAAAAACCATCTATGCCAAGATTGACCGTCCAGCACGATTGGTCAACTTCGCCAAGCCTCGTGATGCCGATGATGTGCTGAACGAATGGAGCAGCGACATGAAGAGCCTCCTTGGGCTATTGGAGCGCATCGATCATTTGATTACCAAGGAAGAGATGATGGCCAGAATTCTTCCATCCCGCGGAGAGAAGGGCAAGGCTCGTTGAGACGCATCTGGTTGGTGGCGCACATGTGGATAGCGGTCATGATTGGATTGGGTACTAGATATTTTGCAACAGCGTGTAAAATAATCTGATAGTGAACGATCCGCGGATTAATGCGCAACGCAGATTTCCAATTCCTTGTAGCATAGACCTTAGTGCCCCCGGTACTGATCGTCAATTGTCATGTTGTATTCCTCTAAGGCACAATACCTTCTAAGTCTATGGATATCATCTGAATAGTCGAGTCAGATATACACAACGCGGGTGGTACAGGTCAAATGGCGACCCCAAGTCTAAAATGGCAAATCCATATCCCTAACGTCATCTTCTTTCGCATCCGCCTTCGCTTGGTTTCCTTCCAGTTGCTCTCTGATGAACCGCACCGCAGCATCCAAATATGGTCTCTGACTAGGCAAAAAGTGCCCACCAGGGTGCCACACAACCTTCCCCTCCCTTTCCGGATCACCAGCACAGGCATCAACCAGCGCACGACTGCGTTGATCATCAACAACAGCATCTAACGATCCCAGGACATGCAGAATGGGCGTCTGAACAGGCGGATGCTCATAGAACGGCCGATACCGCGGCCCCGGCGACCGAAACCCACTGTAACACAACGCGAACTTCAGAGGCGGATGGCCCGCTTCCTCGAACGACGCGGGAAAGGCAACACCTGCAACAGGCTCCTTGACCTCGAACCCCTCCGAGGCAACCTTGGGATCAGCGAAATGCTCAAAGGCCTCCTTTCTGCCGGGCTCAAGCAGCGACGCAACCATGGCGGCCATCGCGGCACCCTGCGAGAACCCGATCACGCCGTCGAAGGGCCCTTCCTCGCGGAGGACCTTGGCGATGGCATCCAAGCCGCCTTCAAGGCCGACGTAGAGGGGTGGATCGGCGGTGTTTGAGCGGCGGTACCACCCGTATGCTTCGATTTGCTCCTGCTGCTGTTCTGCGGGGGAGCCCTCTGCGGGCGGCTCGTAACCTGGTATGTCGGCGGGGTTGAGGCGGGTGGGACCTGTTGGGTAGATAGCAGAGACCTCGTGGAGGGGGAATGCCTTTGTGATGTGCTTGATGAGGGCGCGGCTTTTGGCGTGGAATAGGGTGCCGGACTGGGTGTAGCCGTGAAGCATGAGGAGTTTGAGGGGTTGACGGGGCGCCATGATGAGGGGGTTATGGCCAGGTTGGCGAGGGTGGAAAATGTCCACAATTAGCGAGAGTTTATGCAGATTTCTCTATAAAATGCCCATCTATGCGAAAGCGAAGCTGAAGCTCTGGCGCCGTGGGAAAATCGATGCGCGATAAGATAAGGCGCGCGGCGACTTTTCCGTTCCTTGATCTATAGAGTAGCTACCCAGCTCTATAAGATCCATCAGATTCGATCATCATCCAAGATCAACAAATCTCATCAACTGCTCACTTGCTAGTTACTAATAGTTTTTCACAAACATCTTCCCACTCATCACAATCACAGTACTGTCCATCTAGGCCGCTACAACAATCAAAATGAGCACCGAACAGCTCGAATTCAACGTCGACCGCATCGATGCCAAAATGGCCGAGCTCCTCGCGTACGTATCTGCCAGCCAAACATCCATCGTCTCAGCCTCACGCCCAGTCTGAATTACCCTTCACTGATATGCCAACTGTGGCAACAAACAGGTCCTTCGAAGCCCACCCGGAAATGCAACCCCCCAACACCCACCCAACCCTCTTCTTCCTCTTCGATTTCGTCCGCAACACCCATCGCGAACTCAAAGACATCAACATGGACGAGTTCCGCGCCGGCGACGCCAACGCCCGCAGCAAGGCCCAGGACGTCCTCGGCCGGAACAACTTCACCAACCTCCTCGTCAACGATACCACGGGTAAACTGGCGCTGATGACGGGCGGCGATCCGAACAACCCCGTGGACTTTGGGGAGGAGATCCGGGCGAAGGCAAAGGCGTTGATTGAGGTTTAGCTTTGATTTCTCCCCTCGTTCTCGTCCGTTCTGAGTGTTCCCACCATTCCTATGGCTATCGCTTCCCAGGCTCTTGTTGGGATTGATAGTGTTGGTAGTCACCGGATGGTGGACGGCCAGGAAGGGATAAGAAGCTGGTTCTTCTGCCCTAGTTCCCCATCTCCATTGTTCTCATCGTAATCTGGGATGAGGAATGGTTCGAAGACATCTCGCACGAAGCTTATACCAGGCTGATTACTGAATAGCCGATACACTCATTAGAGCTATAGTCTAGGAGCAAGACGAACATGAATGAAACTTAGTATTGTCGCATTAGCCTCGCATTGTGAAGTATGGATGCTTTGCGATCCAGCCACAATCGTGACAGCGTGCTCCGTATCCTGCAGTCAGATCAATAGTGTCATGCTAGAGTACTCTGGGGAAGCGCGGACTGAGTGGGGCAATATGGGGCAACCGGGGGTGATAATCGATAAGAAAGACGTGAGAAGGCTCCGTGACAATGACGATATATCCATGGCGAGGTGAGATCTACGATGTGGATAGCAAGTAGCGCAACATGACGTGGATGTGAAAACAAGTGAATTACATGTACAGTTACATGGGCGACACCAGAGGACCGAAACTAGGGCTTGAGAATTCACTACAGCAGTCGAGGCTAACTACAGCTCAGCTACAGAATGAACCGTAACCAACTGCAAGCTCTCCTGCCATGAACACTCGCTCAAGCATCATCCACCAGCAACATCGCCCGGCCTAGCGCTGCACCGGCCACTCCAGAGTCCATCCATTGCCGTCAACGACGATCTGGAAATATAAACGCTCGGTTTCATCCGACATCTGGGTCTCGTCGTGGCCGGCCAGGCTCGCGCAGATGTTGTTCGTTATCGACAAGAGGAGCCCGTCATAGTCCGTGTCGTTTTTCCAGGGTACCCGAGATACAATCCGTGCATGAGAAAAATTGTCGTACAATATCAACAACTGCGTGAGAACAAGTAAAAGAACATAGTTAAGAAGCAACGAGTAGAAGATGTGCAGAAACGGATTGATATAGTGTTGGACCTTGTTCATGTGCCAGATATCCGGAACTCCCCTCCATGTGAATAAAAGCTTAACAGATCGTCAACGCTTTTTGAGTGTGGCAATTAACTGCCCGGTAATGCTTGTTTTTTCGGATCGAACTTTGTAATTTTTTGAGATTTCCCGCAAAGGGGGCGAGGACTCCATCTTCTATCTGCAATCTGCTCTCTCAAAAAAAAATTAATCCATCGTCGAAGAAGAACGCCACATTTCCTAAATCATCGCTCCGGCTTCGGTTGCGTCGTAATGTGACATTTACTTCCTCCGGAAAGAGCAGCCCTCAGTGAGTCTGGCCTTGCCACCGGTGGGCTGGCAAAGGACGGTCGAGCAGCCGGCGCAGACGACGACGGTCTGGGCGTGGGAGAAGACGGTGGTGATGGTGAAGCAGCCGGGGCACTTGACGTCCATGAAGAAGGAACGGGGAGCAGGCACAAGGGTCTATTTGTCGAAGCGGAAAAATTCCCAACATCAGCCATCGAATCCAGGACCTTGGTGGACAAGTATGTCGGTATCATACCTTAAGCTTGTGCTTGCGAGCCTCAGCCTGAGGAGTAGGGTTGAGGAGGTCGACCGCGAGAACCTGTTTGGAAAGAAGAGAACTGTATCAGCCGATGATACTTTGATGTCTTTTCGCGATGAGAAAGAAACGGTCCGGCGACGGCGAGCACACGACGGACAGCAAGCTCCGAGTCTGTGCAGACGACCAGCAGAACCGCTAGGGGATATCTCAAGGGTGGTGCATGAAGCCAAAATGCAAGAACCTACCATCTTGACGAGACAAAAAGTCGATCAGCGAAATGGATTGAAATGCTGCGCTGATGGAGATGGCCTGCTTGAGGGGTGTTGAAGCGAAGAGGTGGTCTCGTGGAGATGGCGAAGTTTGAAGGGGAATTCTCTGACGGCGTCGCCCAGCCGGGCCCGTTTGGGGAGAATAGGGCTCAAACCCTCGCTTACCTTCCTCTTACTGGTAATTTTGGCACGGGCCGCGGGCTCGCCCCATCCCCGGCCAAGCAGTAGCCAATCATACCCTTTGTTATGTCCGTTGAGGTATAGCTTGTATTTACCAGCGCTATTCCTGATCAGGTAGTCATGTCGCCATCATCTGGGCTTCTGGATCTATCCAGATACTTCTGATAGTGCCTCGGAGGGTATTTCGTACATGGCTGCCTTCAGAAATTTGATAAAGAATAGCTCAATCCGAGACAGCATCAAATTCATTAGAAAAAGCTATTGTTGAATGAATCGCTAATCCAAGTTTCGCAGAACATCAAACATGTCATAGGCTGGTTTCCAGACCAGCTATAATTGTAGGTACCAGGTAGACTGTAAGTACCTGAGGTATAGCTCAATCCAAATCGATCTAGAAGAAGAAAAACAGTAACCCGGGCTGAACGGTTCAAGCGTACAATACAATACAGTGCGATAGGGTATTTCTTTCCCACTTGAAAGCTCTTCGCCAAACGACTCTCTATCACGCATTTGCTGTTATATGTGATACTTGCATAGTTGATATGCAGTGGAATGGTTGCAGTGGGCAGTATTTAGCCTCACAGGACTTTCTTGGCTTGCCCGTTAGCAATTGGCCGCTCTTCCACATGAGGATGCTTGATGGTCAAGCACCAAATATCAATGTAATCACATATCGTAGTGATAACATCGTGCTGCGTATTTGTCAGTCTC
Source organism: Aspergillus thermomutatus (assembly GCF_002237265.1). Lineage (NCBI taxonomy): Eukaryota > Fungi > Ascomycota > Eurotiomycetes > Eurotiales > Aspergillaceae > Aspergillus > Aspergillus thermomutatus. Next base: position 30,607 of record NW_020798140.1, read on the forward strand.
AGTCCCTGATTTCTGGGCCATGGAACATACCACAAAACTCCCATACACACCAATGGCCAGACCCAGACATACGAAGAGATAGGCGATTTGACCGGGTCCGTTACCAAGAACACTCTGCCAAAGACCAACCAAGGATGCAGCACTGTCCAGCACAGCCAAGGCGAGAGGGGCAATACCGATGATGATATTGAAGAAAGGAAAGCTCGCTTTGATTAGGTGTGCAACGATCATGTTGCCCACAGCGTAGGCGTTGATCAAGCCCACGAACAGCATAAAAGGAACCGTGTAGTGTTCCAAAATGGTAGGTTGCAGGTACAGGTAGACGGGTGCAAGCGTCCACATTGTAACCAGAGGGATCAAACCATAAAGGGGTTTAACCGTGTCCTTTCCACGTTCAGCTTGAACCTTCATGACATGCACAATGCTGGACCCAGTGGCAAAGAAGAGGATGATGGCGCCGTAGATCAGGTACCACTGCGTAAAGGGCATCTCATATATATGAGCGGGAATCATATCCAACTTGGGGACACCGATTGTCTCAAGCATGGGGCGGTGCCAGAAGCTGCCACTGCCCTGGTAGGCAGTGAAAGCGAACACGGTGCACAGAGTCAAGACACCTTCAACAGGACCAGAGATGATTCCCAAAGTCAAAACTTGAGTATAGTATTCATCCCAAGTTTGAACATAGAAGGTCATGGTGGCTGACCCGAATTAGTATTCTGATAAAGTAATTCTAGGAGGAAATCTGGACGTACCTCCGAAGAGACTCAGTATAGTAGCCCAGGTCTGACCAAGGTTCGTCACCCCAGCAAAGATTACCACTCCGAGAGCCGTGTTGCATGCATCAACACCTGTAGGGAAAGAGAATGAACATCGCGCTTTCTCTTCGTCCTTGAGGCTATATTCTACTTACTGTGGTCAAACAGCTCCCCAAGGGGACTGCTTTGTCTGGTTCTCCGCCTGCATGGACAATAGCTCAGTCAATCTAGCCTACTAGCAGATGGGAAGGACGACGGGAGTCCATACGCTTGCATGCCGTCTACTGCATCGAACGTCTGATACAGGAACAACCCAATGGCGCAAGTGGCATAGACCCATGGAGGGCAATCGTGATCTAACGTTGGGTTGTACCATAAGATGGTGATGAAGTTGATTACCACAAATAAGAACCCTGTCAGGGTAATCTACCAATCCTCAGTTTGTCGATCGTCGGTCTGCTAAAGCTCGACCAGCCAGGAGGACTAGAGACTTACGGCATTAGGCCTGAATAGAAAGACGTAGAACACTACAGTTAGCTAGGCCAGGCATCGAAAGACTTGAATCAATGGGGGCGTAGCTACTTACGCCATGCCCATGGGAAAACAGTTGATCACGTATCGGTTATAGAAAGGCTTGAGGACATATCGACTGATCAGCGAGTGATCCACTCCAGCATATCGATAAGTCTTGAGATTGGGCAATTGATGCTGCCGAATGTAAGTCATTTTGTTTGGTCTTGCTCCTGGCACCGCGATATTCTATGGGAAGTATGCTGGGGAAAGACGCTGCTTTGCTTTGTTTTACAACAGGAAAGTAGCCAAGACGGCGGTGAATCCTGAACTTCAAGTACAAAGAAGGTTGAGAGAAAGACAGGAGCCCAAAAATAAAGATCGAAAGTTCAGTGTATATTATAGAAGTAATGCATCGGTGGAAATCCCAGCAAAGTAATGGCGACGAGAAAGGGATATTGAAAAAGGACCGATGGAGCGCTGTGATGTACGTAGGTTGTTGATGTTCCCTTTTAGTACCAAATTTTTCTCTGGTCTGCTTTTTTTTCTGCCGGCGGAAAAACGGCCCTGAGGGCGGCATGCGGGGCCAAAGAAACCCACCGCATGTATTCGAACTTACGGTACTTTACACTTAGATTCCTTGCTTGGAACTTCGATGCATGAAGGCGATCAATTAATCCACGGATATAACATACATGATGGAATGTGATTCATTCATGAGACATTTTTGTTAATGAGCTTGAACCGTGGTCGGTGTTAACCTGCGGAGTAGAAATGCAGTGGCTTTTCTGTATTGGCATGTCACGTGCTTTGTGTGCTTGAACCTGTGACCAACTGGCAAAGTGTCTCGCACGTGCAGCACTCGGTCCTACCGCTATCTAGACACCACCCAGAACTTAAAGAGAGCGCAGGAAGCCAAAGAGTAAAAAGGTGCCTGAGCTCGAGTTGTCGCAGACAGAGAAGAGCGGGGTAAAACTGGGGGAAACTAATTATGATCAGATGCCGCAGCAGCATGGAGTAGATAAGCACAGTTCCGCCGAGTTGGCTACTGAAACACAAATCCTTTGTTGATCCGAGGAAGCACATGCGGGTAGAGGCAAAGCGAAAAGAGAGAGGGGAAAGCCCTCTAGGTAGAACTGCTAAATACAGCTTTGATGAGAATGCTAGGAACATGATAGATACATAACTAAAGCGCCATGGTCTGGTTTATAAGCTAAGTAGATATGGTAGCGGAATACAGTGGAGTGTGTACAGAGCCACAGTGTGCCAGACGCCAGTGTAATCAGACCTGCAAGGCTGGAACTCGTCTCCACAAAGCAGCGGCCCGAGCAACTACCAATGTCTGACAGTCGCACTTTGTCGCCGGTGCTCTTCAATCTCAACCATGGCGCTCAGAATCTTGTGCAGGAACCCAAGCCAGAATGGCTCCGGTCGCTTGGCTATCACGATCTGACAAGTTGACAACCTGGTCTCGTGATTTGCAAACTCTACAAATCTCCAATGCGCGGACCGATTTAGCCAACGGGGCTCCATGGCATGGGAACCAGAATCCGGCTTTGCATGCTTTGGATCAGTGGCACCGTCTTGTGCACGGTCTCTGCCCAACCTTCAATGCCCCAAGACTGCTCGCGACGGATCTTGCGCTCCTCCAAGTTCGCAAACTGCCAAAGGTGGTGAACCGTGTTCAGATCACCGATCTGGACGAACCAAGCACCGACACCCTCCATGACTTCACGACGCGCCCTCAAGCCGCGGCGCCAGTGTGTCTCCCACTCAAGCAAGTTTCCAGGGTGAAGGGTGTAGGACCGAAGCTCAAAGAGACCGCCGAGGCGGCGCGGAGGGGTCGTTGGCCAAAAGGAGAATTCTTGCATCAGGGACGTCTTCTTGCTCTTGATCAGACTCTTCAACTTGCGGTCAAATTCCGGGAACTCGGGGTGTTGAGAAATGTTATGGAGAGAGGCATGGTAGCCCTCGTAACGCTGGTACTCCCAAATGTGGACTGCCGGAAGGCTATGTCAGCAATTGCAACACTCAATAGAGACGGCTACAACGGAAAAGGAGGGCATCGGAGATTCCGGGGGTTCATAGATGGTAAATACCGAATGTGTCATTATCTCCCACTTGCGTGCGCCAGCTTCCAACCAGATTAACCCTGTTTTCTTCGGTGTTGGCCATGCGGGGGTACCACTCGCCGACGAGAGGGACGTATTCATCTACTTTGTCGGGTTTGACCTCATGGAAGACGATCGAATGGACGTATTTGCCACGGGCGAGGACTTGCGAAAACGAACGTTCGATATCCTTGTCGAAATGCTGGCCCTCCTTCGTTCCGTAAATGAGCGAAGACAAGGGGCCACGCTTGGGAGACTGGTTGGCTTCCAACAACTGCTCGTCTCCTACAGAACGGTGGGTGGAAAGTAAGCCCAATGCCTTGCTATCAAGGACGCTGGCGGCATCAACAACAGGGCTAAGTTCACTGCTCGCATTGCTCGCTCGGGGAGCAGTGGGAGCGGTAGCGTACTCACGGAAGCGATCACGAATAACAGGGGAAGCTGGGGTAGAACCAGAAGCATCGACAGACTGACTCTCTTGCTGTTCCTTCTTCTTGCGAGCTGCCTCCAAATTCTCCCGGAACTCCTTCTGACGCGCGTTGAATTCAGCGGCCGAGTCTGCGGTAATGTCACGGATGGAAGGAGCTCGACAGACGGTGGTAGAGGAACTGAAAGGCCGTACGAGCGAAGACACCGGGCGGACAAAACGCGGGGCGAGCATGTTGGGCTGAATGTACAACAAGATGAAAAGGAAGACAGCAAGGACAAAATCAGAGGATGGGCAACTGAGGCACAGTGGAGGAACAGAGCAAGTTTGTATGGTCCGACAGTTGATTTAGTACACTCGGTTGAAGGGACAGTCGAAGGGAGGAAAGGGAAGGATTCACAAGGAGCAGAGACAGGCAAGAGAGACAGACGGCAGTTGTTGAAGAGGGGAAGCACAGAGGACAAGCAGGGATATCTAGTATTTATAAAGCTGACACGCGATGTATTAACAAAACAGCTTCAAAGTCTGGAACTGTACTTCGTAGTGTGCAGGTTGTCGTACAGAGGCAGTTGCTATGTGGCGTCAAGTCAGGTAGCAAGCACAGTGTGATCAGCCAGCAGGTGGAGGAAGAAGCGGAGAAGCAGCTAATCACCCAATCAGACTGGTATGAATTAACCACGGAGTAAAGTAATGAAACTATTTTCAGAAGGCTAATACAGAGTACGAAGAGTGGTTAATTACTGATGCACCAATGGTTTGGTTGTGAAAGGGAATGAATGAGATGGACAAGTGCGTTGATGAAATGGACTGAAGCTGAGTGGAAATTGGAAGAAGCTGGGGAAAGCAGCTTACCTTAGGTTACGTTACCATAGGTCTGTACCTATGTAGGTCTGAAGGATCTAAGGTAAGGTAGTTCACTGCTGGAAGTGCGGGGAAACAAAGCCCAGACAAAGTGCTAAGGTAAGCTCCGTACTTCGGAGCTAGTATGCTGCCTTGGATAAATTGCAAGCAGAGGGTTGTTCTCCTGGGTAAAGAGAGCTACAAGGAACGGAATAAGTAGATAGATGTACCTCTGTATTACTCCGTAGATTGTGGACGGATCAACTGGTTCTGCTTCTCAGTCTCCTACAGAATGTGAGCTAGCTAGCTGAAAAGCCACCATACCTAAGTAACTACTTGATGACGACAGCCGTGTACTTGTGGATCTCCACGTCCAGCATGTCCATCATTGATCGTGATAAATGTTTATCCTGAATAGCTCCATCCCACTCCTTTTACTGGCCTAGATTGGCATGCCAATTTGATTTGCCCCCATCTCAGATGCTCGAGTCAACAGCTTCAGTTCTCATGTTTGGCGCGTCCGTCCGGTGTTTGGTGACGTCGATGGAAAGCCCCCATAGGCTCTCCCATACTGCTCAGTACCAGAGTCTAAGGTAGGTACCTAAGGCAGCCCCATCGATCGGCGATCTGGGTTCGGCCGCAACCAGTCAAAACACCGCCACAGCTTCTTCTCTCTCTTCATTCCCCTCCATCGAGACATCCCACTTGCTGTGTACCGCCTAGATAGGTAGTACAGCGTGATAGCTACTGACCTGGTATTCTTTTTCCCAGTCAGGGAAATATTGAGTGCATCACCTATTGTTTGAATTCGTTACAATCTCTTTCGCTGCAACACAATGACGGATTCTTTAAATCCACCTCTCTCATACGAGGCTTCGGCCACCACCACTCATCCCCTTGTCGGAACCACTCTCCCTCCCGAGGTAATTGCGTGCCTAAAAAACTCCAGATTCGTACGTTGCTACTCTCCATCTCTTGATCATGCGGTCTCTTCGTCAATATTGGCTGACCTGGTTCTGAACAGCTTCATCTTGCAACATGCGATGGCCTTACTCCCCACATCTCTCTCATGTCCTACACCTATCTGCCTTCAACCCCCTTTGATCCATACCCAACGATCATTATGACAACGAATCCTTCGTCACGCAAGACGAACCATCTCATGACCAATCCACGAGTCTCTCTTTTGGTTCATGACTGGGTGTCTCACCGTCCTCCCACCCGCGCCCCCAGTCTTGGTGGGCAGCGCGACGGTTCCCCGCCGCCCGCCGCAACCCGGTCGTCCTTGGCTAGTCTGCTCCTCAATCTGAATACCAGCGCACTCTCCAGCATTTCGACAACGATCGCTGGCACCGCCCGATTTTTGGAACCTGGTTCGGAGGAAGAGGCCTGGTGCAAAGAGAGACATCTGGAGAACAACACTTTCGAGGAAGAGCTGGGTACGTTCGGTCAACAGCAGCAAGCTGCTGGTCAACGGAGACCCAGCCTATCAATTGACAATGACGTACGGGTTGTCACGGTCCGGGTAAGAGAAGGTCGTATTGCAGACTGGAAGGGTGGCGTACGGGATTGGAAACTGGTCTCTGATGGCGAGCGACAAGCCGACGAAACACTCGTCAACGGCGCCGTGACTCCATAGCCTGGGCTATTCAGCTCAGCACCTTGATGAATCGTCCTTACTTTCTTTGAGCAGCCTGCTGGCCTTTTCACAAAATTGGTTATGCGGCACACTGGGGTTTTATGAGCACATGGGCCTTGCATACATACTTTTCTCGATCTATGACCGTTGGAAATCTTTGTCTTCAGCAATTAGGCTTCACAAGCCGTAAGAATGTATTGTAGTCACGAAAGAAGGGAATCAATGTATATCTTTCATCGCAAACACAATTGATAAATCTTGTAATAAGGTATTGAGAAAGGCTGTTTGGTTATCACATGATCTCACGTCACAAGGGATCTTATCAACACCCCGGACACCTCCGACGAAATTCGGTCAAGTCTCCATACGCTTCACTCTGTTCGATCCAATCAATCTCATTGCAACTGACCCAATTCTCGTTCCTACCATTTCACATGATGCATTAATCCAGTCTCAATTGCATCCAAGCTTCGCCTCAACCCAATTGCAAGAACAGCCCACCACCATACCTCCAACCATGAAGCTTGCACACCTTCATTTCCCCGACATCACCTCCTTCACCCGGGTCGCGCATCTCCAGCAAATCCTGACCACCCGTCTCCTCGCATACAAGCGACTGAGCTCTCCAGTAGCCGCAGGTACAGCAGCGATACAGTCCAGCCGATCAGATCCCACACCCCCAGACCCCACCATCATAACCTTCACCCCAAACCCAGTCTACACAACCGGCCGCCGAGACCTCCCACCGTCCAACACCGCCCCCTCCTCGCCATCCGCGCCTCTCTCCCTCCCGCCGTCCCTGGAACCCATCCGCTCCATCCTCACCGCACCACCCAACGGCTCGCCCAGAGCGGAGTACCATCCCACCCTGCGCGGGGGGCAGACGACCTACCACGGGCCCGGGCAGATGGTCGCATACACGATTCTGGATCTGCGACGGCTGGGCCTCACCCCGCGGTGCCATATCCGCGTGCTGGAGAATAGTGTCATCGATGTTCTGCGCGGGTATGGTGTCCAGGGTTTTGTGACCGAGGACCCCGGGGTGTGGGTGCGGCCGCGGCCGGCTACGAACACGGCTGCGGCTATGGCTGTGTCTGCGGGTGGGGACGGGGATGCAGATGGTGTTCTGCCTAAGAAAATCACCGCTGTGGGGGTTCATCTCCGGCGGAATATCAGTAGCTACGGGGTTGGGTTTAATGTGACGGAGGAGCCGATGTGGTATTTTAAGCAGATTGTGCCGTGTGGGCTTGAGGGGCGGGAGGCGACCAGTCTGGAGGGCGAGGGTGTGCCGGGTGTGTCGATCGGGGAGGTTGCGGACAAGTTTGTGGATGCGTTTGTACAGAGGGTGAATGCGGATTTTGCATGTGGGGGGAGTGCAATGGGGGAGAAGATCGAGGGTGTGTACAGTGTCCGGGAAGAGGATCTCCTCCGACAATAGAGAGGGGAAGGCAAAAGCTTCACAGTGACAGCGGTGTATAAGATTTCAATCTGCATAGTAGTGCTGCAATATCCATCCGATAGACTTCGACATAGTCATCACAGTTGGCAAGATACCTAGGTAGTAAAGATACGCGTGTTCTGGAAGAAAATTGGAAGTTGAACTCGTCACCTGCGTTGGTCACTCCAATTGTATGATACCAATCACCAAAAGAAAGGGAATCAAGTAGACAAGCTGCAAGACAACAAAGTGCTCCACAATCCGTACTCGGGTATACCTCTTGATAGTCACGTACCCAAAAGACATTAAGAATAAGAAGAATATAGGTGCTGAAAAGTATATATAGAGAAAAGAAGTTGTCGACGAATGTCACGCTGAAGCGCTGAAGTAGCTAAAGAGTAGCCAACGGGGTAGGAAAAGACCCCAACGGGGTAGGAAAAGACGTAGGGTATCTGTGATCAGCAGCCATAATATGCGACTGATTCGCATGAGTCGACACGAGCCGTTTGATAGTGAGAGAAATCGACAAAGGAATTGCGAATCGGACTGAATGAAGCTGTTCCTCGGCGCATGGAACGGGTTGTTCAAAGGATAATGCACTGCCCCTTGGACCCGCTGGATCCTGCAGGCTTCACATCAAGAGCGACCTTGGCGGCTTCATAAAAGGTCTCCCTGATACCGCGATTCTGAACGGCAGAGCATTCTACCATATCAATCACATATCAGTAGCTGATCGCTGAGTCGTCGTTGAGGAGTCTCTCACCAAGATATTTCACAGCGCCGATTTCTTTTGCTTTTGCTAATCCTTGTTCGAATGTGATAGCGTTCGGGTTGTCGTTCAGCTCATCGTCCTTTCGCAGATCGCATTTGAGTGCCGTGAGGACCAACTTCACGCCCGGGCAATTCTCGCGAATCTCGTCAATCCATTTCGTTGCCACATTTTCGAACGAGTCGGGACTATCGACCTGCACAACAGAAGGGCATGGTCAGGCTTTTGTCTCCAAACTTCTTCCCTTCAGGCGCAGCAGGAGCCTCACGCTGAAACATAGCATTATAACATGAGTATCCTCGTAGGACAGTGCCCGTAATCGATCGAATTCTTCTTGACCGGCTGTATCCCACAGCGACAACTCCATGTGTACGTTGTCGACGAAAATGTCTGGAACGAATGAGTATCTTTCGACCTGCGTTGGGCGAAATAGGATAAATACCGTGGACATAGTTTTCTACCAAGAAGCAACTATTAGCATATACCGATTTTGCATCTGAAAAATGCGCTCACCAAACACAGTCGGCTCACTGTATCAGAGTTCGCATGGGTTAACACTGGGTTGATTTGTACATAACTGGGAAAGGACGAGCTCACTAGACGGTCGGGAAGAATCTATCAGCATGGTTAGCAAATGCTCAATATATCGGTATGAAAAGAAATTGATCGAACTGCTGACCCTCTTGTAAACACATTCAGAGCTGACGTCTTGCCGCAAGCTCCATCTCCTCTGCGGTCCAACATAGTTAGTCAGGCTGCTGTCACCCTGGAAATTAACACGAGCCATATGCAAAACTAACAAGAGCACCATCTTGCGCTGGACAACTTTCTGGCGCCCGCACAGCTCCATTTTGTCACACTGTTTCGAGGATCCCCTGGTGATGTGGAGGGAGGAGTTGGATAAGGGGGGTTTGAATGGGGTAGAGTCCAGTGATGGCAGGACGTATATACCAGATGAAGAGGACAGCGAGAGGGCAAGAATACTAATGAAGGAATGTTGAGGGAGGAATGTCGCCCCTAATAATAATTAAAGGAATACGAATAGATGAAAACGACAACCGGTTGTTAGTTATCTATCTAGTAGTCCACACCATAACTGGTAAGTTTAAGCTTGCCAGGTCCAGAATCGAAGGCGGCGCAAAGTCATGCCTCGTGGGCCGTGCAGTGTCGATGACATCGGATCCTGCTGCAGTGCTGGCAGTCCGCGAATAGGACGATCGCCATCTGCCAAGAGGATTCCATTAGCATTGATCTCGCTTCCCACGATAGATGCCTCGACCATGGCCCTGAACCTGTCTCCACGACGGCAAGGTACAGATAGTTATCCAGGTTCAAATTTCAGTTACTGGCTGTTCATTTTCAGTAGCCGTGTTGATGCTCATGATGAGTGGCTGGTCAATCCGAGCGAAGCAAGAACCGTGGTTCTTGTACCAACGACTCAGACATGGCAGCACAAGAATCGAACAAGAATCGAGCGCATGATCTGTTTAACGTAGTTGAGATATGCGTAAACTGCCCAAGACTCCAAGTATTTGCATCATCTAAGACATTGGCATGGCAGAGCTCCGAAGGCTCACTCCACTGTATGATCCACTTCTGGATCTCTAAACTCAGTAGAGTCAGCGCTGGAAGCTGGAGCTTAGAGATAGCTAGCTTCCGGAGCTTGTTATTCCTCCCATTCGCATTGAGGTAGAGAGGTAAATTGAGGAATTCATAGACAGTGTGAGCATGGACTATGTATGTATGCGTTTCATTCGAGGCGTTTGAGATGACTTGTGCCACAGGCCCACAACAGGCTTTATGTCCCTTGACCATAACGTCAGACTCAAGGTTTACATCTTTCATTAAAGATTCAAGTTTAGACGTGGTATATCGGACGACCAGCCCTTGAGCTTGCAGTACTTTTAAGGCTCTGTTGTTGGGTATATAATAGCCATACGGAGTAGACTACAGCTGGCATGATAATCATGGGGCAACTCTAGCAAACAAGACCCAAATAAGCTGGGCACAATCAAGAAAAGCCGCTCAACATGTTGTTGTATATGTAACTGGATATTATTTTGAACTATTACCGACATTGTTCGAAAGTCGAAACAATCAAATAGTCTAGTCAGGCGTTGGGGCCAATATCTACCTATCTAGCGCGGGGGAAGCAATTATGCCCCAGGCTCCGAGGCTCTGATAGGCGCGGGAGCTCAAGCTCAGAATCCCCAGGAGCTCTTCCATCTATCATCATCCTTTAATGACTGACGCCTTTCCTACGTTGACCCTTTGAGTTACTGAATTATCAATCGTATCACTTCACTAATATTTAGACACACGTATCCGAAATCTCTTCGCTCGACCACAGCCCTTTTTTTGGCCATGTCTGACGATGATGACTTCATGCAAGACTCCGGTGACGAGGAGTATGTCACACACATCCTCCATGCAACCTCTCCTGTCTTGGTTAACTGATGATAAATCTAGGTATGATTTTGAATACGAAGACGCAGACGAAGATGAGTCGGGGGACGTGGGAATCGAGAACAAATACTACAATGCGAAACAGATCAAGATTGACAACCCGGAGGAGGCCATAGATGAGTTTCTCGGTGTACCTGCGCTGGAGGACGAGAAAGGCGACTGGTAATAACATCTTGCTCCATTTTAACTGGTCGACCGAGGCAAACCACTGATAATTTACAAGGGGCTTCAAAGGACTAAAACAAGCGATCAAGTTGGAGTTCAAGCTTGGCAGATATGGCGATGTAGGTCATCAGTCTTCGACAGTCGCCCTGTCTCGACGAAGGCTGATTACTTCCAGGCAGTCGAACACTATCGAGAGCTCCTTACCTACGTTAAATCCGCTGTCACTCGCAACTACTCTGAAAAGTCGATCAACAACATGCTCGATTACATCGAAAAGGCTTCGGACGACGACAGGGCATATCAGTGCATGGAAGAATTCTATTCCCTAACCCTCAACTCATTTCAGAACACGAACAACGAGCGCCTGTGGCTTAAAACAAACATCAAACTGGCACGCCTGTGGTTGGAGCGCAAGGAATATGGCCAACTGAGCAAGAAAGTGCGGGAGCTGCATCGTGCATGCCAGCGAGAGGATGGCTCGGATGATCCCAGTAAAGGGACATATTTGCTTGAGTTGTATGCCCTGCAGATTCAGATGTACGCCGAGACAAAAAACAACAAACGGCTCAAGGCGCTATATCAGCGCGCACTCCGTGTGCGGTCGGCGGTACCGCACCCCAAGATCATGGGAATCATCCGCGAATGCGGAGGCAAAATGCATATGAGCGAGGAAAACTGGGAAGAGGCTCAGAGCGACTTTTTCGAGTCATTCCGAAACTACGACGAAGCAGGCTCGATGCAACGAATTCAAGTTTTGAAATACCTTGTCCTCACAACGATGCTGATGAAGTCCGACATCAACCCCTTCGATTCACAAGAGACGAAGCCTTACAAGAACGATCCCCGTATCCAAGCCATGACAGATTTAGTCGATGCATTCCAACGGGACGATATACATGCATACGAAGCGGTTTTGAGCAAGCACCCGGACGTTCTGGCTGACCCTTTTATCGCGGAAAACATCGACGAAGTGAGCCGTAACATGCGGACGAAAGCTGTTCTCAAATTTATTGCTCCGTACACGCGGTTCTCGCTCAGTTTCATCTCCAAGCACATCAAGATATCTGTCACAGAAGTGCAGGATATCCTGAGTTACCTGATCCTCGACAAGAAGTTGAACGCCAAGATCGACCAGGAAAATGGAACGGTTGTTGTTGAAAGCGCCAGCGATGTGGATCGACTGCGTGCTCTTGAGGAGTGGAGCGCGTCGCTCCAAAGCCTCTGGCGGGCGACATTAGTCGATGGCGAGGGATTCAAGAGCGACGAGCCGGCACAGCTTCATGGGATGAGAGGGGGCTCGATGCTCCAATCGGCGTTTGGAGACGAGGCGCCTACCGCGGGTTTACGAGCTGGCAACTATCGATTACGGACAGGGTGGAAGGGCAAGGGAGGACAGGGTTCCAAGGCCGGTCTAGGAGCCTTCTAGCCTAGAGACTCAAGGAGATATTATCTCCGGGAAGCTGGACCGGTCATGACCCTTGTTTGCTGCAGCTTGCAGGAGATATGGCAGAAATGGAAGCAAAATCTTCACGAGCTAGGGGATAACCAAGTTCGTCTATGCCAAGGCAGTAAGTGATCAACCCGGGGGGTAACCAGGGACACGCGAGTCTCAGATACCAGATAATGTATCCACGGAGTCTGTAAGACTGTAACTATCTAATGCAATATATACTGGTGGAGATAACCGCCGGTGATTCGCTGTGTCTGGACTATCTGACTTTCGACTCGATCACTCGATGCGTTTTGGCAGACCGAGGAGCCCACCAGGAGAAGTTGAGAACCCGTCCATGGGTGGAGAACCCGGAACGAAGGCGAAGCATCAAGCAGCTACTTAAGCAGCTCGGACTAAACTACGACTAGACTACAAACTGCAGATGGTTTGTTCGTAGCCGTAGATACGAGGCAACTGTATGACGATTGACGACAGACACTTTATCATAATCGTTCTGTGGAGATCGGACAGTTCATCCTCTGTAACAGTGTACTCCGTACGTACTCACTCCGTAGAAGGATTTGGATGCTTAAGCCTTAGTCGAGGATTTAGACGGAGCGCTTTATGATGATTACTCGTCTGCCCTCGATACTACTTTCTCTAGATATGATTTGATCGAAAGTCGACTCCAAGCATACCTACCTTAGGTTCCGTTCCCGGGTAGGTAGGTAAGGTAGTATCAAATGCAGGCCACTCACCGGACGGGACCTCCCATGCCAATCATTCAAAGGGTGTACACGCTACATGGGACTCGCTAGGTACACATGCAGCAAGTAGTGTACTTGCTACCTGCCTCATCCTGCCGCCTTGTCCTCGCCTTGACAGCAGTAGGACTCCGTACTCCGTACCTAGGTACCTCTGTTGAGTCCCTAGGTACGTGCCATACTATTCCGTACTCCTTACGTAAGGTACGGACTCTACACCGTACCTACAGAATGCCAGATGGAGCACTTTTGCCAATTGGCAGTCTGCCACAGTGCCATGAATATGAATAGGAATATGATTTATTGGTGCGGCCCCGCTCTTACCGAAACCTTCAAATCCCGTGTCAATTAAAGATCCACTATCTATTTACTATCGTCTATCCACTTTGGCCATTACATATTATCATTATCACCTTGGTCAATAGATACTAGTGTACTCCGTAGTGGAAGTCGATCAAAGGGTAGTTTCAGACTTGATCCATTACTTTGGTGGCAAAATCGGCGATATGGATGATTTGGACATTGCATTCCGAGAAATCTCCGCATTATCGAACAGCGTGATTACCGGTGAGTCTGATGGAGGTAATATCATAGTCTTTCACTATTAGCAGGGGATAAACAAGGAAAAAAGGAACGCTGGGATCTCAAAAAGAACAGAAAAGTACCATTGATCTGCGAGGTGTAAAAGTACTCCGTGGATGCGGATTGCTGCATCAGAGCTGCGGCTGGATTTTCAATAGTAACACGAGAAAGTGCTGCCTCACGCCCGTTTAGATGTCTGTGATATATTAGAAGGCTGCCATGTGCATGAAAGGACCGCAATGGCTTAATTAGAGCAATGTGTAGCTTCTGCATGGTTGGATGGGAGCATGAAAAGACACGAGGGAGTATTCATTCGATGGTCTGGATTTTCATGCAAAGGCAATAGATAGGTCAAGTAAGGCAGGTAACTATTTCTCGGGCTCACCATTGCCACCGTGGCTACCGGGTCAGGGACCGGGGCCATCGTTCAATCTGATTCATGCCTTGCAGCTATCAAACCACAATGGCGGGGATTCCACCAGCGGAAGATGAGAAGGAAGGCAACCGCTAGTCAACTGGACTGCTGGATAGCCTGGTTTGTCAAACCAGCAACGATAGATCAAGCAATCAAAGAGCTCCATGGTTCAGTAGCTAGTATGTGATATGTGTATGTGATTGCTTCGGAGATACTTCCGAGGCCGCATATGCAAGCCTCCTCCTAGTTGGATCGAGATTGGTGAACTCTACCAGGAAAGTGTTCATCCATGACGATGAAGGAATGAGAGTACTGTGGTATATGTCTTTACTGGTCGGGACTGAGTCAGGCAGGACCATACAACCGGATAAAATGTCGATACTAAGTAAGTCCTGGATCAACTTAAAGAGGCCTCGGCCGGAACAGGCAGGAGTCTTGGGACCAGGATGAAGGGATAGATGCACCAGCTGGACAGTTCGGAAGCGTCGCCCAACGGACAGACCGTCCGAGACCATCAATCGGCAGAAAGAGTCACCATTTCTTAAAGATCTACTGGATCATTGAAACCGAGACCCCGAGCGCGATTGATTACCAGGGAAGCAACTGCATTTGGTGGCCTGATTCCGCAGCACGTTCAGGATAATGTCAGCCCTGCTAGCAATGGAGATTGACAGAGTGAAGGGCATGAAAATAAGCAAGAGAGGTGAGCATCACACTTTGAACGCATTTGATTCCTGTGCACATCACGTGAACTCATCATCTGATGCTCTCTGCGGGAACAGACTTGCTGACAATGTCATCATTCATCACATTCTCATTGCAGAGTGGGGTTTGTTATTGGAAGCCTTACAACGGAGTCCCAACTCTAAATTGGTCAGCATTTGAAGAGCACTGACATCCCAAGTGGCATCTTGGTTATCTCCATCATGACCCTTTGCGCTCGATATTACAGGGTACGAAGTATGGCAAGCTTGGAGCAATGCCACTTGCTATGCTGAGTGACCGGATGAAACACCAGGCAATATCAGCGGTAGGTGACATCCACAGTCGACATTCGTCACAGGTGCAGTAGTATGCAAATCGGCAGGCATCTAGTTTGTAGTACAGAGCAGTGCTCCATGCACACATTTAGGTGCATTGATGCTCGATGACAGTCATTGCCATTGGGCTACAAGGCTGACCAATGCAGAAATTAAACAGAGTTGTCTGCTCATTTGATCAATGAAGTCCAAGAAAAAATGAGATAAACTGTGAGCGCGACCACTGAACCATGATACTGATGACCATAAGTCTTTCGTTGGTCCGTCAGACATGGCCAGAAGAATGATGATCCACGAGCGAAGAGATCCTGATTTCTTCCTACCCATTAGTAGTAACTTTTAGTGAAGCTCAAGGACAACAGTCAAGAACAATCAACAAATGACAATTAGCGCAGAAAACAATAAAACACAACAGCATATCCTGCTGTGACATGTGGCCGCTTCCAACTGCATGGGAACTCGAGGGAGAGGCACAGAACCAAATGTTGCATCGAGATCGGGGATTCTTTTTATGTCACTTTTTTTTTTCTTTTTCTTCGTTCCTTTGTCATCTCTCCAGTCATCTTGGTGGTTTCTTTCTTTCTTTCTTTCTTTCTTTTTTTTTTTTTTTTTTTTTTTTTTTTTTCACCAGGATTTTGTGAAATCTAACTATCTGAACTGGGTCTACTTACAATAGTTTCCACCAGTACGGCGGGTGCTCGGAGGTCTTCTGCATCTCTAGTTAACTATCTAGATATGACTGTGAACTGTATCTAGTAGAAGTACGTAAATGGTTGCTGCGATCTGAGCACCCAGCTTGATACTTTCATCACTTGGACACTTCTGGAGTTATCCGGCCCGTCACTCCTAGTAGTACCTCATATGTACCGTACAACTGGGGTATCTGGAGGTGTAGCGCAGCAGTACCCGAATTACCACCAATCAAGACACTCCGGCATTTGCAGCTTGTGATCGTGGTAAGTTTAGTCGTTGATGTCTCGGACTGTTGAATTGTTCTCGAGGTTCCTCCTCTCTCGGCCAGCCTTCTGAAAGGGTAATCTTCTCGAATCATCTGTTCTTCAATGGTTCATTTGGTGCTTGAGATCACATCTATTCGCCTGCTGATTTGTCAAGCTCATGATCACAAGCCTCATCCATACTGACAAGCTGTAAGTATATGGTCACCACTTGGATGGAAGCAAGACCATCCAAAGAAGCGTGTAACAGCAGCAACAACAATTGTAGTGCCAATGGGAGGAACCGTCACTTTGGGTCCATCCTGGCAAGTCATCAATGGAACTTAAATGCATGAAGTATTTACTGTACCAGGTGTACCTACTTAAGGGACTTCGTCGGGTAGTTCTCCCAGACTACTGTAATTAGATAGGTATAAGGCAGTTAGTTGAAAGAGCTGACGCCTATTCCCCGATGATTCTGCTGCAACTATCTACTGGCACACACACACATACACACATACACACACCCGCATATTATTATTTTTTGTCCCTTGCCATCATTTCCTTCCCTTTGGCTCCCTTTTTTCTTTTTCCACTATCTTTCTGCCATCCCTATCATCAGCGTGTGTGTCTTCCTGATAGTGAATGCCCACATTTCACCTGTTCCATTTGAATCTGGCCCATGTTTGGACGCCATCTGCTCACAGGGTTCAGAAGAGTAGCTACTTAGCACTCAGGAGCTATTACAGATAGATAATCCGCACAGTATTGATCCTCCAGGGCTATCTATCTACTATTTATCTCCTAAGCTCCTCCAAAGGCCTAAGAGTCTAACAGACTAAGACCCATTTCCATCGATTCGGGCGGAATCCACCCGTGCCTTACTTTACCCAAAACCTATGTTTTTTACTTTCTTGTCCTGACCGATAACGCCCACAACTTCGACTAAATCATCATAAACCCCGCGCTTTTCCTCCCTCGCCCGTTCAATCATCTTTCCTGGCCACCCTTGACAGGTTGACCCAGGGAACTGCTCCCCGCGAATTCGACGGTTGGAACTTGGGCTTGGATTCGGAGATAATAATAACAATCGCAGGTTACCTTCTTAGGCTCTTATTTAACATCATTGTCGTCGCCGTCATTGTCTGCCTCATCCTTTTCACCTATAATATCTCGGCATGACTTTCCTGGCACATATTCCTCTCTAAGTCCACTACGAGTCGCCTATAGCAGCCCTGTCTTCCCACACCCGAGCTATCACCGCGGCACCACCACCACCATCAACATCATCATCATCGTCATTTTCTGGACTTTACTTTTCCCAGGGATATATTACCAGTCATTATCAAGCACCAGCACGTCGGGGTTGGATACATGCATCCTTAAGATTTTAGACACGCAGGGCTACGGGGGCTACGGCATTCTTAAATTATACCTCATCGACTATTGCGCATCGAATATCCATCAACAGCAATAACTAAAAGGTCAGAGCTTCATTGTTTTCTTTTTCGTGCTTGTCATATTATCTTTTCGATCGCATCTTCGTTGCCAGCTTACCCACTCCTATCACCGCCTGCTATGGCTCCCTCGTGTCTGGATGAGAGACGCATGCTCCATCCAGTGGTCCATGTGAAGTAGGATGAGGTATCGCAAGCAAAGCAATGATCTTGACGGATGTGGTTATACATTCGTATATCACTTCATCTTCGGTTGAGGCCCGCAAGCGAGTCATGGTTTCCTCTGAGGGGAATTAATTTCCGTGCCTCGATCCGTTCATCCTATGGACCTAAGGTATCCTTCCGCATCCTTGCAAGGGCGAGGAAGTAGACCCGGTCTAGGATATGGTTCGTCACGGAGCTTGCGACCTATCTGGTGCTGTTTTGATGTCGATGGTCCTGTCCAGTCGTTCTACTCCTAATCGAGCACGAACCTCTCCATCAAACCGATGCCTCGCTTTTGTTTAGCTCCACTTGAGTGTTGAGACTGTATCTCCTCACATACCTCGTCCTTATCTCAAATCATTTCCCTCATCTTTTCGGTCCTGTACTTTGATTGTTTTCGATCACAAAAGACGTTGTGATAAACTCAGATTGGCTTTACTGTCTACTTTGATCGTGCATTTTCTCCCTACCTAAGCCATTCATACACCGTGTGTGGCTGGCATTTAGTTTCCCTCTTCTCAGATCACAGATGCCCCTCTTCCCGTGATTGGTTAATCCTATACCTCACAACGGTTATCCACTATTTTTTGTCTCCATATATGACGCCTTGTGCAACATGCTGAAGGTTCATGTGCCTTGCTAATGAGTATGAAATTTTAGACCGTTGCGCCTGTCAAGATATTGTCAAGGGTTGCGCACCCGCATCTTCAGGTCGAGGGGACTAGGTACCTACGGACCGACCAACTGCCGTTCCCTGTTCCGCTACAGCACAACCAGAGTCCCTGCGCAGATGATGATCGCTTCCCCTGCCTTGTATGTCTACCAGATTCTTCTCTGCAGTTCTTTTCTCGGCTGCGAAAAAGGAAACTGACACCGGTGGCCTTCTAGGCATCTAGTCGGTCGTCAGTGAATCCACTACAGAGATTCAAAGCTCTTGCCGTACAGAGTCTACGTCCTTGAATGCGATGTCCTTATCGGATATTCCTTGGAATCCCCTTGGTCTCTCAAATCATTTCCCAGGCAGACAGGACTTGTACCAGCAAGATCTCCATCCTTCTGCTTCTTTTCTCAGCAACGAATTCTCGCACCTCTCGGATTCTTTCTATATCAGCAGTACACCACGTTACAATATGAATACACTATCCCCTGATGAGATGAAGCGGTTCCAGGAACTGTCGAACGAGTTCGAAGCGGACGTTCAGGTGAGCGATGGCTGTTAGCGGCTTGTGCATACAAATCGACTAACGATTAGTGCCGAAGGGCCCCTTGGTATCTATGAAGCAATCGAGCAATGCAATTGCGTTGGAGTATGCGAATGCGGATCCTACTTATGTCACGAAAACCAACGTACGATTGCTTCCCTTGTACCTTTTCCGATCGACGGACGCCCTATGGTCTGACAATCCACACATAGGCACTGGCGGCGACGCATCCTTTTACACGGATCATGAAGGGGGACGGGAACTGTGGTTGGAGAGGTGAGCAGTTGTCCTTCCTGAGATTTGTGCGTTGTACTCCATATATGCTGAAGGGTCTGTAGCGGTCGCGTTCGGCTACTTCGAGAGTCTCTTCAATCTTCGAGACACGCTGCAAGTGCACCGCGAACTACTGCGGATCAAGTCGCTGAGCTCCCTGCTTGATCAAGTCGGCCAACAGGAACATCTGTACGAAATCTTTGTCGAAGCCACGGAGCAGGTCTTCACACAAGTTTCGGAAGCCATCCAAAACGGCGTACACGACGAATCTTTCCTTGTGGAAGCCTTCAACATCGACTATAACTCGAGCGCTGTCATCACACATTTCAGAGTCAGTATTTCTCCAGCGCAGTCGGATCTTTTACCTCAGCGTGAAGATCTGAGCTTGGCAACTGACAGCACTGACTTGCGAACAATTCTCTAGCTTCTGACAAGTGCATGGATGAAATTGAATCCTCATCGGTACCAGGCTTTCCTCTCGTTGCCGCTAGACCAGTACTGCGCAACCCGAATTGAGACGGTCAAAACGGAAATCGACGAAGTTGGGCTTCAAGCGTTAGTCGATGGTGTGATCGAGGGATCCGGCTTCGCAGTTGAGATTCTATACCTCGACCGCAGCGCAGGCGACGCGGTCACCCCTCACCTGTTGACACCGAGCCGGCCCAGCTCCGCAACGATCCGACTGCTGTATCGCCCGTAAGTCATTGAGCGTCATATTGCGCTTTGGATTTCGAGGGGCTGACAGGCTTGATACAGGGGCCACTACGATATCCTCTACCGTCTCGAGCCTACTGTGAATATGGAACCCGTGGTTAATTACCAATACGGAATGACCACTAACTACTCCCCCTGGGATCAAGGTGCTCTTTCGTTCGACGTGAACTCTAGTCTGATGTCGATTCCTGGTCTCATGATGGATCCGTCGTTTGGCCTCCCGCCTGCGGCTCCTCCTGCGATATCTCCTGCAATGTCTCCTGCGCCCTCGAGTCCTTACCGGCTGTCCCCACCTCACGACGTTTACCAGCCGAGTATGCCCAGCCCTCCGGCTGCCATTCCAGTACCGTCACCACTTCCTCCCCGAATGTCTGGACCACCGCCACCTATGAGCTCGTTACCAAGTCGCTCATCTGACGGACCGCAAATTCGGCTGAATCCATTGGTCATGAAACAAAACTTAAATCATTCCCTACCTGTCACTACTCCATTTAAGAAGTAAGTTGTGCCCGGTTGCTCTCTTGCGTTTGTTGATGTGTTAGTAGTAGATGCTAACCTGCATTTCAGCTCTCCCTACAATCAAGCCCACTTTCAGAACCAGGACTTTGAACCAATTCATTGGGAGCCCAGCGAGTCTCGAAAGTAGCCCTCGAATATGTGCTGAAAACAGATGCCCAACAAATCTAACCCAAGCGAACGGACGACTCTTCTTCATGCTATAAACTTGTGACAAACGTTTTCTGCTTCCGTGCGGCATTGACTCGGGCGATGAGCGGCATGTTTTATGCAAGTCCGCGATTGCCCGACTCGTACATCGAGAACCTCTGCTTTGTCTGTTACTCTAGCATTGTGATGAGCTGGAGATGTTTCGATTCATCTTATGGGGTTTCCAGTTCTTTTAGCGTTTGTCTTAGTGCGTATTGCATAGGTCTGAGCGTGCTCGACGGTTCTTTCTTTCTTTCTTTCTTTCTTTTTTTTTTTTTTCTTTTCCAACTGCTTCGTTCGTTATTGGGAGGACTCTGTCTTTAATCCAGATTGGCCTGGGGTCATATGCTGAATGTGGCAAGTAGCATTTGGACTCTTTCTTAGAAAAAAATGACGATACCTCGAGATTGACAGGTTCCAGGAAGTCAGCTGGACACTTGGGCCTCTTGGAAGCCGGATCTAGTCGGTCAACTGGTTACCGAGAGTTGAGTTTCGCATGCGAGAGGCTGTGATGGGCCTGATCGTTCACGTTCAATTGTCATTGTGCCTTGTTCGTAGTGTGTCCTTGGGCGACTTTAAGTCATGAAATATGGAGAAAGTGTATGGAGGTCATCTACTGGGTACTACGGATGCAGGTAGCATTCGACTTGACCAGCCGTATCCAGCGATCACAGACCATTCTATTGTTATTGCCATCATGAAACGAGAACTTCGCCGTTCATGACACCCGGACGGGACCCCCTATAGGAGAGCAGAAAACCGAAATTCCATCTAACGCCATAGCTGTAAAGGGGCAACCGGAACTCCATAAATAAGAATAAAGTGGAGGGGAGTGAGTGAGTAGCAGTACATGGGGGATGGAGAAACAAGCGCAAGACATATCGGTCAATCCTCACAGTCCGCTAGGCCTTGACGGACCGGAACAGCATCGACGGCAGCGCCCTGAACACCTGCCACAGGAAGAACAAGTTGTCGGTCGTCGGGGCACTGTCATATTTCAGACTGCGCTCAGGCACATCAGCCATACCGAGAATAGTCTTGACGAGCGGTTCGGCAACGATCGTCCTGAGATACTCAGCGATGAGGTCATGGCCGTTGGTGATGCCCCCGCTACACCACAGATTGCCGTCATGCACCGCGCGCAGCGAGTCATCCCACCGCGCAACCTCGGGGAACTGCTCCCGCAGCATGGGGATCATCATGCGAGGGCCGGTCGCGCGCTTGCCCGTGGCGATGCCCGCGTGCGCGACGACCAGGATCCCCGTGCAGATGCTGAGGATGTGCGTGCCGGCGGTGTTGTGGGCGCGCACGAAATCCAGATACTCTGCTTCCGGGACGGTCGAGGGCTCCGGGCCCGGGATGAGGATAACGTCCAGGGCGCCTGGTTGGACGGCGGGATCGGTGAGGGAGTGGGTGAGTTGCAGGGAGAGGTTGGAGGTTGTCTCCTGGTGGGCTTTTGGGCCGGCTTTGCCGATGTAGGCGACTGAGACGGGGCGGCCGAGCTCGATGAGGGGTTTGGGGAGCTGGCAGGCGGTTAGGTAGGAAGGGTCGATCATGAAGAGGAGGTCGACGGCGGCGAGGTCCAGGAGTTGGACGTTGCCGACTAGGAGGACGCCGATGCGGAGAGGGTTGCGGGACATTTTGGTTGTGGTTGTTCTTAGGATGGAATGGGGGGAGACAAGATTGTATCTGAGGTTGTTGAGAATCGTAATGAGGACGGGATGCGATTGAGGGGTTCTAGATGGAACTGGGTGAAGGTTGGATGAAGGTGTTGCGAAGTGGTAACAGAGAGGAAGAAGGGATGGCTATTAATATGCTTCTTAAGGGATCAATTATAGTGGAAGGATGCAGAGTAGACTGTCCGGGCAACGCTCTCAGTGTCTCTGGTACAACCACAAATGGAGAGATGGGACGACAGGAAAGAATGAGGCTTCACCGTCATCTAGGGTAAGTAGGAACGTTGTCTCGATTCAGGCACAGTTGAAGCCTCATTGGCAGGACAGAAATCCAGACTCACGGGGATGCCGGTGCTTGAGCGCAATTGAGCAAGATATGACTGCATTTGATGCAGGCGGTGGTTCTTTGTTTCACCTCCATTCTTGCATTGGGCTCCTCAGTTGTCCTTTGTACCATCTGCAATCAATTGAGACACAGAGAGCTTCTGATCACCTTTAGCTTGACCTCTTTGACACATCCAAGGGATATGAGGGATATTCTCCTGGATGTCACATGTTCTGTTTCCATCACTTCTCGTCAAGCTCAAAGGGTCCAAAGTCAGTTGATGCAGCTCTGTGCCTTCTTGACGGATTCTTTCTCCTCTCTTTGACTCAAGATGATGAAACCTCCTTTTAACTGCTAGATTGACTTTCGTAAGGCTTGATGGCTTATGCTTATTGTGCCTCTTTGTCGCCCCCCACATTGATTGGCAGCCTTGTTCGGCTTCTCCCCGACTGTCCATTCGGTCTACTGTCCTCCAGTTGACTAGGTATGTTAAGGTACCATTGACTCTGTTGGTCCGCTTACTTGCGCCGTGGCTTATCTACTTGTTGTCTCAATCCCAGGTTAATCACTCCGTCTATCCTACTTGGCTTCTGACGTGAGAGCCGTTGTTCCCGCTGTGTAACTGCCAAACGGACCAGGGTTCTCCGACTCTCTTTCATTTCAGGGCAATGATGGACGGTGGACCACGCTGGTGGAGTACAAACTTCCATTCGGGAGCTCCCATCTTGCCACAAAAAGTCTCCCCGCATTTCATTCCCCATGTTCTCTACCGGGCTCGGTGCAGGCCCGGTCACGCTCATGAGTCTCGAGTCTGACCGTGACTATAAAATCCTTCATTGGCCGGAGCACTCAACTCCGTTTCTTCAAGAATCCTTCTGTATCATGCTACTCAGATTCTGTAGACCGGAGTACAGTCGTGCTGAGTTTGGAGAATCAACGCGCGCAGAAATCGAGGAAGACGAGGGGTATATAAGGATCACTTGCTAAAGAGAATGGTCGCATACAACAAGATCAGCTCTCTTGACGTTTATTGACTGGACGGCAAGAATGACTCGGACTATGGACAATACTCCCAAGGGGGGCTTTTCCCTCATCTACCAGAATCCCTATCTTCTCGGGGTCGCATCAGTAAGTCCACTTTCGGATGGAAAAAGACAGACAGGGCGATCCTGACTATTATCTACAGTTCTCAACCCTCGGTGGATTGCTCTTTGGCTATGATCAAGGTGTTATCTCAGGGGTTATTACTATGGAGTCGTTCGGAGCTCGCTTCCCTCATATCTACACCGATAGCAGCTTCAAAGGATGGTTCGTGTCTACGCTCCTTCTTGGTACGTTGAGCGTCTCAGGCTTCCCCTCCAAGAACAATATTGACGCCCTGTTAGCTGCCTGGTTCGGCTCTCTCATCAACGGACCCATTGCCGACAGACTCGGACGCAAGCTATCAATCAACCTAGCAGTTGCAATATTTGTCATTGGTTCGGCCATCCAATGCGGCGCAGTGACAATCCCGATGCTCTTTGCCGGTATGTTTGACCATATGTCAGACACATCAGAGTTTCTGATCGCTTGTAGGGAGAGCTATCGCAGGTCTGGCGGTTGGTCAGTTGACCATGGTGGTGCCTCTGTACATTTCAGAGGTATGCAACCTCATCTGGAGAGAGGAGAAGAAGATTGCTGAGCATTGGCAGGTTTCTGTTGCCGAAATTCGCGGTAGTCTTGTCGTCATTCAACAACGTACGTTAGTCCATGGTATTACCTTGGATCATCTGCTGACTTGACAAGTCTCTATCACCATTGGTATTCTGGTCAGTTATTGGATTAACTATGGCACAAACTACATCGGAGGGTCGCGCTGCGCCCCGGATGTTCCTTTCAGCAATGGTTCCAAATTTGATCCCTATAGCGATGTGCCATCTGGCGGCTGTGACGGACAGTCTGAAGCCTCCTGGAGACTACCCTTGGCTCTTCAGATCGTCCCTGCCATGATCCTCGGGCTGGGCATGTTAATCTTCCCTGAAACCCCGCGATGGCTAATGATGAAGGAGCGATACGACGACGCTTTGAGGTCACTGTCCAAACTGAGACGAAAAGCTAGGGACTGCCCGGAACTTGTTAATGAATACCTGGAAATCAAAGCTTCAATCATGCTGGAGACCACCTTTACGCGAGAACATTTTCCGAACCTGTCGGGCCTTCGATTGCATGCTGCTCAGGTGGGTGTTCTTCATCACCAGGAGGTCTTCCGTTTCTGGAGCAGTCTGACTGAACATGACAGTACCTCTCTTTCCTGACCACATGGGCTCGTTTCAAACGTCTGGCAATCGGGTGCGCCGTCATGTTTTTTCAGCAGTTCATGGGCTGCAATGGTAACTCTACATGGTACCTCTTGTTTTGCTGCCACTGACATACTCCGCAGCAATGATTTACTATGCGCCAACGATCTTTGGGCAACTCGGACTGGACGGTAACACGGTAAGTTTATAAGTATGAGAGTCAAATTAGTGAGCTTGACTGACTCTCCTGATACACTTTAGACCTCACTCCTCGCTACCGGCGTCTATGGAATTGTCAACTGCCTCAGCACCCTCCCAGCACTCTTCTTGATCGACAAGGTTGGCCGTCGTCCTCTGTTGATGTCTGGTGCCACAGGCACCTGCATTTCCCTGGCCATCGTAGGCGGCATTGTTGGCGCCTATGGATCGGATTTGGTCAATCACAAATCAGCTGGGTGGGCAGGGATTGCCTTTATCTACATCTACGACATAAACTTCTCATACTCTTTCGGTTTGTGTGCCCTCATCTCGTGAAATATCTGAGCACAGTGACATTTGACTAACTGAGAACAGCACCCATCGGTTGGGTCCTGCCGTCGGAAATCTTTAACCTTTCCATCCGCTCCAAAGCTATCTCCATCACGACCTCGGCGACTTGGATGTGCAATTTGTAAGTGTTTCATTGAAGTCATAGATGAACGAAGCAAAAGGTTATCATGAGCTGACACCTCGCCTTCCAGTATCATTGGTCTGGTAACCCCAGATATGCTCGACACAATCACCTATGGCACCTATATCTTCTTTGCAGCATTCTGTCTTTTGGCGCTGGCTTTCACATTCTTCTGCATTCCAGAGACACGCGGAAAGGTTCGTTGCCGGGTTCCCATCTTTTCCTGATTGTGCAGCGTTGCACTTGTGAGATTAGCAGCAGCTAATCTGAGAATTTGGTCAACAGACTCTTGAAGATATGGATCTGATCTTCGGTGACACAGCAGCCCATGAGGAGAAGCAGCGCATCGTCCAGATCGAGGCGGAGCTTCGGGAAACTCAGGCCGGCGACCCAGATCTCGAGAAAAAGCCGTATGAGCAGCAGGAAGAGAATGTTTAGATGATCGAGAGTATTCTGCGCCGTCACTGGGAAATCCCGGGTTCTTTCCATATTTCGAGTTAATCGAAGAAACGTCAATGTCGTCATCATGAAGCCTCGTGTTCAGTATGTCTGATACCATGTTCGATTCTGTCACAATGCTTAGCCACAATTGAATCAGTGGAAGTCGGTCTGAGGTGTAAAATTCACCCATTCGGCGAAATCCATTCCCCCTAGATTCAACTCCTGGTCCACGTCCGGGAACATACTCCCGAACATGGGATCGTTGAGGAGCTGGTCTGAGAACTGCATCAGAATCGGCGGCTGCACCGTGGTTGACCCGTCCGAGACGGAGGAAGTATATGAAGGGGAGCAGAGCCTATTCACGACTTCTAGACAGCGGGTGGCGAGACGGTTGTTGCTTAGTGAAGGGTGGGTGAGAAGTTTCTTGGTGGTTTCGACGTCTTGAAGCCAGGCCGGCGCATCCGTGCTGGTGGGATCTGTCATGAGGAGTATGATGGGGATCAGGCCAGCCTGGAAGAGGAAGTATCTGTTCATAAAACCATTAGAGTTAAGTGCCTCGAGCATTTTTCAGAATGGCGGAAAATGAACGTACAGCATATACCAAGCCCCCAGTCTCGTGCAGATGTGATTATTGACAAAGTCCGAGATGGACGAGATGGTCCACCGCGCGTTGCGAAGGCAGAGCATCCTGCACTCCGTCTCGAGCGGATCCTCGGGTTCCGGCGGCGAGTCCGGCGTGGGCGTCCATCTCCTCGACGCCCAGCGGAGGAGGATGGGCCGGTAAAGGAGGATTCTCAGATTCCAGTGCCGCCACATGAGGCGGTTGCGGACGAGAGCGAAGTTGTCCGACTCGGGTGTTGTGATTGGTTGCTTGAAGTAGTGCGGGAGGCTGTTGTACCAGTCTTCCATAGGTTTCGAGAGACTCAATGTCTCCTCTGCCGTTAGACTTGGTGTTGATATCAGACGCTGGTAGACACTATTGGTGTGTAGGTGGAATTTCGCCTGCGCGATCATGCCCGAGTAGATAGTCGGCCCGTTCTCCTCGGCGGGTAGCGCGGTGGTTGTTGATATGAGAGCCTGTGGTTTGCGTTAGACATTGGATGGGTTCATTCGAACGTTTATGGAGAGGTTTGGTAATACCTCGTCATGAATGTTGAGAACGTGTTTTGAATCCATGACACTGTCCTCGGGCAAGAGGATGGGCCGACCAAAGGTTTTCGCCGCACCACTGTCGAATATATACACACCCCACCACAATCGTCGCCTCATCTCTCGCTGAAGCAGACTGATTTTCCACCCGGGGAACTCCTTGTGCAGACCAAGGCTCATGGCCATTCGCACAGCTAGGCCTAAGAAATTCCAGCCGGTGTTGGGCTTGTTTCTCTTCTGCGCATAGTTACTCAGAAGTAGCAGGGCCAGGATGAGAGTGAGGTTTCCTGTCTCGAAGACAGAAACTTGCTGCAGGTGGCTTCTGGCTTCTTGGTAGAATGTGATATCTAGGTCGGAGTTATCATCTCCAATGCTCCATGCCCCCAGGGCTAGAATGGTGTTGAGAAGAATCTGCCACGCCTGTCCATGCGGGCGGGGAGCCTGTTCATAGAACTGCGCTTTGAAGGTAGCTTCGTGCACAAATGGATAACTGGTATGGTAATTGAGAAAGAAAGCGTCCATGAAAGCTTGCTCAATGAGCCCGGAAGGAGCAGTGCTCAGAAGCTGGCTTTTCAAAGGCACTCTTTCCGCTGGCTTATTCGGACCAGCGGGAAAATTCAGATCGAACCCATGCTTCAATAATGCTCGAAGAGGCACCACACTGGAAGATGCGCCTGTGAAGGGAGTTAGCAACCGTATGAGAATCCTTTGTTTTGGTCCGATACGAACCGAAATAACCTGTTCCCTCGGGCTTTATCGACAAGGCGGCCATTCCATCTGTCAAATCGCCTACTGTGATTCTGTTCTCGGCCCAATCGAACCCGTCCGCTTGTTGCGGAAGAGCTTCTGGGGCTGGTTCGGTTCGATCTGCCTCGGCCTTAGCTGGGGTTGAATGCCTTGATGAAGACTTGGACGAAGACCCAGGCTTCTGCGGTGCATCTGGGTCCTGCAGTAACGAGCGAACAGTAGCGTCCAGGTCACCTCCAGGAAACAGTCTTCCTAAAGCCGTTTCAAAGGCTTGCAGGCGCTCTTCGACGTAGGTTAAATGTCTGACATAACGTGTTAGCCATTCTGTGATGGTAGTGACTGAAGAGCAAACTCACTGTCGAGTGAGAGGACTTCTAGTGATTTTCGGACTGTAATTGCAATCCTTGTTCAATTGCTTGCATTGTGCGCATGTCGGTCGTTCTTTCGAACACTGCGAAGTGTCAATAAGGCTCTATCTGGTCATCCCAAAATGGATACTCCATACCCTGGACTTTCTTAAACGGCACTCATCACACTGGAAGCCAAGTCAGTCACTCCCGATTCCTCGACTCGGGTCAGTTGAAGTCGGGGGCACCTACAGCATATGAGTGGGAATCACGAGTACTGGCCATTTTTATCGATGATAATCTGGTTTTTCGTAATATAGATCAGGTGTACGTTGAGAATTACACCAGACTGGTAGCATCTGATTGAGTATAGCAGAGTTAGCACTCAGGGCTGGTTTCCTCTCTCATTCCGCATCATGCTCCCCTGTACTGTGGTCAAGCATGAGCTCTCGTTGATTTCGAAAGGGAAATAAAGCGCAAGGGCCTGGGCAACTGGCCGTATTGCAATCTACATCGGAGAATAGGGGTCCAGAAGAATTGATGGGGCATTTCAAGCAACGAACATCGCCCGTATTCACGTCAACAGACGATATACGAGTATTTAAAAACAAATGGACTTGCGACACAACAAATTGGGGAATATCAATTGAACAGACAGAACATAACTGGGAAATCTCAGGATGAGAGGAGGTCGCGGGGCCAACTCACGATCGGCATAGGAAAACAGTATAGGATCCACGCTTCAGGGACCGGACAACCAGAAGTCACAGACTGATGCAATTTTCAATCCCATGAGAAGGTGAGAGGAGAGCCTTCATTCGACTTGGTATTTGAGACTTAGACTACTGGTTTCCGACTCGAGACATCCTCGTTTGTGCTGGATGAGAAAGTCGTGTGGGGGAGTGGCAGTCAGTCAGGTGATGGGCGGAAAATTTTGTCGAATAACAACGATCCAATGTTGTCCTCAGGCACATCTGGCAATTTTGCGTCGGTTGGAGATCAGTAAGTCTTATGGAAGAATTACAAATGACTTGGTACTTTTTCATGATATACTATAGCTCTATCATTCAGGCTCTTTGACGGGGTCATTTCTGAAAAGGCCTGCTTATTTCGAACTACTGCAGACAATTGTTGAATGGACTACGCTTGTATACTTCGGCTGCGGAGTTGCAGTACATCTGCAGAGTAACAATAGCATTGCAATTCAGAGCAATTGAAAAGGACACTTCGATAGAATGAGCGATATTGAGTTCTTTAATGGAACTAGACCTCGCTGCATACTATCAACAGCTGATGAGCACATCATATTACCAACCTGGATGCGTCCGAAGCCATTGACGAAGTATATTTATTCCAAACTTTCTCTTGCATCACATGTCTCTTTCCGTGCCGCTTATGCTCTCTTCCTTACCGTCGGGATGAGATTTCAATGCAAGCTCATTGCGATTGCGATTACTAGAAGCTAGAGTAAAGGATATATCTTGAGATAGTAAGCCTGCAGAACGTCTAGATTCGTTCGAGCGCAGCATTTGAATGGGCATCAGATTCATACCAGCTGCCTGAGGCATGAGGCAGTCTTGGCACCAATGCGGATATCGACCAATCAGTCATATTTTCTATACAACGTCATCTCCCCTATAACAATATCGAAATAAATTCCCACACAATTAAGACACTCTCAGACAGAGCTCAGCCGGTTCACGAACAGCAGCTTTGATTACGTGCACAGGTACAGCATCGCAGAGAAAAACTGTTGCTTGAACATGCCCTCCCAACCGGCACTGCCACCCCTCCTAACGCCATATGTATCGTCCCTCCCTCATTCCTCACTCACAGTCTTGTCTTCAGTACTAGACGCAACGGGCAATTGGCTCGTCCTGCGATTTCTCTACGCTGCACTGAGCGCGCCATCCAATTCCGACGCTGTGTTCGGTAGCGATGGCGTCGATGGGCGGAAAAAGCGCAGAGTCGTGCTTGTAAGTTTTTTGCGGGGTTGGGATTTTTGGAGGACAGAAGCAAAGAGATTGGTAAGTTTGCTTGCCCAGCTCAACTTTTTCTAGCTCAAGTGCAGTCACCGTCTATGGGTTCATTCTTTATAACTTTCATTTCTTGAATTTCCAATCCGTTGTCAAACTGACACTCCTAGGGTTTGGATCTTGCGCGCCTTACGGACAAGGGCCAATTTGCCTTTGTCGATGGACTCTCGGAACTCTTTTACGCACCGTCGGCAACCCAAAGATCACCGGCGCCATCATCTTTGCCCTCTGCCGTTACTCCCAGGACTGTTCTCCCTCTGCGCACACCCCCAGGCGCTGTGCCGGGACGAGCACCGCAATCTCTGCCGCGACCGAGCTCCACGGTCCCGAGCACAACCTCGGCCGAGAGTGGACGTACGAAACGACTACATTTCTCCGGCAGCGGGTTCGGAGCCCTTGACGCACTCGAGAATGATATCGCGAATGTGGTCGAGCAGCTCAAAACGCCGAAACCCGGGGATGAGGGGGAACCTGAAGTACTATTGGTCATTGATCAACCGGACATGCTACTGGCCGCCACGGGTCCGAATAAGGGCATAGGCGCTACAGAAATGGGGGAATGGGTCATGGGACTACAAGAGGTACGATCTTCGAGGGAGAGCCAATTACTGCGCTGACCAAGTGTAGCATGCTTGTGCGACAATCCTGACGCTTTCCGCCGATTCACCGTTGATACACAATGCATCAACATCCGCTTCGCAATCGGCAACGCCATTGGAGATGGAACATGCTGCCTTTGCCATTGCATCGGCTCATCGCGCGGAGATGGTCATGCAACTGCGCAGTTTGGAAACAGGTGCGGCCAGGGACGTCAGTGGAGTCCTGAGGATAAGCAAAGGAGGCGCCTGGGGCAGAGGCGAAAAGACAGGTGCTGAGGGTGATTGGGAAGAGAAAGAAGTGTTATACTTCATTCAAAGAGACGGAGGAGTCAGGATCTTCGGAAGAGGCGAATAAAAGTGCTAGCTCAGTTGCTGATGGGAAAAGTGTGTCCTCGTGAAATCAGGCGTTTTGAGGCGCGGTAGGACAAAACCAAACCAATGCGACGGCTGGTACGAAATCATCATTTGAATTGCCTGGTCGTTCTGGAGATGCAAGAGGCCTGTACAATGCGTCAAATCAGGTAAATTCAGTAAGACAGATCGTAGCATTGGAAAGATATCACAACACTGTCTCTGCCACGTGGGATATCCGCCAGCCATAAACACGGAAAAGAAATTCATGCGTGCTCTCCCTTGAAAAATCCCGCGAATTTTTGTTCGGTCTTCCATTTTGTCGTCAAATTTGTGCCCATTTATTCTTTTAGTCTAGAACATGATTGCTATGACGGCAAAAGAGAAGACCCGTCCCAACACCAACTCCATGGGAAAGCGTCATTTTCGCCTTGCATTGAAACCGGTCAATTCAAATGCCAGGCCATTCATACCAGCCCTCTCCAGCCTCCGAGAACGAAAACGCGACGTCGAATTTGATTTAGTGGTTCTCGGGACCACGGGCGCCCTTGGGAGTGCCGACCTGGAAGCCGTTCTTGAAGCGACGGTGGACATCCTTGAGGTGGCTCATTCTGCCGGTGCCGGTGGTCTTTCTTCTCTTGGCCTTCTCGCTCCAGTTGTCTGTTGTCAAAAAAATCCGTAAGCCAACATTCCTAAACTCAATCACACAGCCGTGCTTGAAAGGCTCCGTAATCGACCAAGCACGGGTTCAAACACAAGAGATAACGTAGATCGGGGAGTCCGTACACTTGCGAACCTTAGCGGAGGGGTAACCGCAG
Source organism: Aspergillus thermomutatus (assembly GCF_002237265.1). Lineage (NCBI taxonomy): Eukaryota > Fungi > Ascomycota > Eurotiomycetes > Eurotiales > Aspergillaceae > Aspergillus > Aspergillus thermomutatus. Next base: position 62,888 of record NW_020798140.1, read on the forward strand.
TTGGCACAGGTCGACTTCTGGATGTGGAAGGAGCGGCGGCCTAATTTCCAAATCGCAAGCTGTTAGCCCATCTGAATCCTATCGCTTCCTCCGGCGATATCCCAACACCGTCTCCCATATAGAGATCCGCATGCATCTTCCGCCGGAAAAATCTCGAAAAGTGAAATACTGACCACAACGCCGGCAGAGGGTGTGAGACTTGTTGTGGCGCTTGCCGAAGCTGGAGGTACCCTTCGCTATAATCGTTGTCAGTCTGCCAGAATCTTTCGACGAGAAAGGCCATCGGCGCTCGGTGAATTATCGAATTTGCACGTACTCATCTTGAATTAAGGAACTGCGGAATTGACAACAAAATTAGTACATGGAATATGTCGCTTGGAAAATGAAGAAAAGTGTATGGCAACACATGCAGCAGCAACTTACCTGGCGATTCCGTTGAAGGGCTGGTTGTCGTTGTCGTCGTCGCTGGGCGTATCGAAAGTTGCGCTGAGATCTGGGGCGGGCGTCGCTAAGCGAGTTGTGGTATCCAGGGCTTGTGCCCTCGTCCCGTGATTCCAGAATCTCTGGATGGAACTCGAAGTCACCTGACATCCAACTTGGGCATCTGCGCCACTATGGATGAACTAGTCCATTTCAGGATTAGCTAAGTTTGACTTCCTGCCTATCTAATGCTTCTATTTCCTCTGAACTACTCGAAAGCAATAAGACGCAAGACGCCCGCAAGAGCCAGGTGAACTAGCATTCACTCATCTAACTGTTCGTATATCTCATGAATGTGATATATTGGATGATGAGGGTGCAAAATTTAGCAGACATTCTCCTGAATACAAACAATATGGGTATTGAGTAAATGAAGATCAGCCCCAAAACGCCCTTCTGGTGATGCAAAAATGGCATATGCGACAATAATAACATGAAGATTTATGTAAGGCGTCAGAATCATTCTTTTCCCATGAACGAAGCCATTGGATCGTCTGCGGCGAGACGGCTTCGTTTGTACGACTCCAACTCTTCCTCACTAATACCAGATTTCATCTCCATCATTGTTCTCTTCTTAGGGTTAGCCTCAGTGTCTGCTTTTCGCTGACTGCGATCAGTCGGATCCTCGGCTTCATGGATGTTGTTTGTCTCGTCCTTAGCCGCAACGGAGGTTTGGTCGCCCGTCTCAGGCTCAGGCAGCAAACCCATGGACCTCATTTCTGCTTCCTCAAATGCTTTCTTACCGTCTTCACCGGTACAATAGCTATTTTTCACCGTTGAAAAACAGCAAGCATAACCCCACTGGAAGTCATGCCACCAGCTTCCAAACACTGTAGTATGGTTGTTCACCAATACATCTTCTGGATATTTGGACTTGACTGCGTTCTTCGGTGCACCCTTGATTGCGCCAGTCTCGTCATATTCGACGAACCTTTCGTTCTCAATGACCATAGTTTCCCGGAGGGGCGTAGGTTTGAGATGCTCCTCGCCACCATATTTCTCCAATAGTGCCTTCCGTTGAGCCTGACGCTTCGCCTCGCTCTCGGCCTGCTCTTTCTTTCGCAGGATTTCACCAGATGTGGGATTCGCTTGGAGATGGATTTTCCTATCTCCGCGTTCCTGCGACTCCCAAGCATACTTTTGAGCTCTCTCGAATTCTGCAGCGTCCCCAGATGCGCGAACAAAATTCTCCTCGGCAACAAGAGCTGCAGCTTGATCATCCTGCGCACCCATATCGACCATTCGCCGTGTTTTGGGATCGTACTTGGCCGAGTCGAGGTCAAGATTGAGCAGATACTTCGCAGTATCTTCTCGAATACGTAGATTGCGAGTCGCCGTGCTCTGTTGTCGTCCCATATCTGATTCTTCAGCGTACCGGGCTTCCTCCGTAGCAGCTTCCTCCTCGTCCAATTCGCCATCCGTAATCTCTGTTCCGTCTTGCCTTCCCTGTTTCGAACTGCGTTTCAGTTTTTCGAGCTCCTCATATTCCTCAACGACCTGACGGTATTCGCTGGGATCGTAGCCATTCCATCGGTCTCTCTTAGCGTCCCACCCTAGTTCGACGTTCTGTACAACCTCGTCGGCCTGGATATCTTTACCCGTCCATCTAGCACCGTGCTTTCGGGGTCTGCTTAGACACTCTTTTGTTTTGTGAGTCATGGCACCGCAATTCTCGCAAGCACCTTTGCGATACTTGGTGGCTGCTGGGCCAGCGCGCTTCCCACGGTCGTACCATTTCGATTGATCTGTGGTTTCTTTTTGAAGACGTTGATGCTCGAGGTAATCATTAGCAGTCGACTCATCATCGATATAGAACGGTTTCTTCGCAATGAAAGACGGGATATATTCGTTGCGCTCTTTTGACGCCACATCAGCTGGTTTTCGCGACATTATGTGAATATTAGCAAAGGTGGTCAGAAAATAATAAAGTTGGAGCCAGAGAAATGAGCTTGATAGCTGACGTCCAATTTAACAGAGGTTGAAATGGATAGTCGCGGCCTCCACTTTCGCGCTAGACAGTCGAATTTGAGTCAGTCTCGTTACCGAGTGTTGATTCGTAGGTAGTTCTTTCATGATCGGCGATATCATCGGTATCAATCACGTGACTAGGCGTTTCTTACCCATCGGGGCGCGTACGTATGTTGATTACGTTACACGTCATGTTCTACCTCTAAGTCCCATTCAAACGACGAAGATCATCGCAAGGAGTCCTGGCTATGCCACTATTTTTGTGCCCGTAAATGATATGGTACTTGATTTGCTTCCACGCGCTATGTCGCAGACGGCTTTGGCTGCCTTGAAAGCATTCGATGGAGCCCTTTCAAGTGCGCCTCAACTGCGTGGATCATTATCAGGCGACCCCATCAGAATTTGATCCTCCTCTTCCCTACAGGGATGGAGCCGCTGGGAAATATGACCAATCTAAAGTGCCTGTGATCAGAATATTCGGCGCGACAGAAACTGGCCAAAAGGTCTGCGTCCACGTACATGGCGCATTTCCTTATCTTTACATCGAATACGATGGGCCTCTAGATCCCGAGCAGGGTTAGTTCAAAATGCGCTGCACTACATCAAGTCTGTTTCTCACCCGAAGGCAGTTCGCTCCGCAATCAGGAGTCTCCATCTCTCCATAGACCATGCACTGGCGTTGAACTATCGTCGCAATGCGTACGATAAGAAGACCGCGTTCGTCGCTCACATTACCCTGGTTAAAGGAGTTCCGTTCTACGGCTACTATGTGGGATATCGCTTCTTCTTCAAGATATACTTGCTGGACCCTGTCTACGTGACCAGATTAGCGGACTTACTGCTTCAAGGCGCCGTGTTGAAGCGCCCCTTGCAGCCATATGAAAGCCACCTGCAGTATGTCCCGCAGTGGATGTGCGACTACAATTTGTACGGGTGCGCCTACATGAAGTGCAGCAAAGTCAAATTTCGGTCGCCTATCCCGGAGTACTTTGAGCTTTCGAATCTGTCCCATCGGTGGCATGATCGTTCAATCCAGCCTGATAGTATTTCCGATGCAACACTTCTTCCAAAGCAGAGCCATTGTCCTTTGGAAGTAGATGTCTGCGCACATGATATTCTGAATCGCGTCGACATAAAGGAACGGCCTCTTCATCAGGATTTCACTGAAATGCTGAAGCCAATCGCTCAGAATGAACGACTGGTTCCCAGTATGGCAGGGCTCTGGCAAGATGAGACTCGCAGGCGCAAGAAACGCATGGGCCTCGTTGACCCCGGTAGTAGCCCCTTCGGTCCTGAGGAATTGATGTCGTTCTCAGCTGATCCCAGGAACCATTCTGAGGGTGGCTGGATCCATGAAGATGAATTTCGGCAACTGCTGTCGCAAATCGTTGCGGAAGAGCGCAACCAAAATAATCGAGATATGACTTTGGATAAATTCTTGCAGAAAGACCCCCTTGAGAAGAAGATAAAGACGGCCTTGGAGAGTGTTGAGGACTTTTTTCCAGACAAGATTGAGCTCACTCAGATGGAAATGCGACAGTCTCTGATCGGTGTTGATGGAGACGGAGAAGCTCAGGTCAATGAGAATGCAATCTTGTCTGCTGAGACAGACATGGAATTGTGCTCCTCAGAAGGTTATTACATCTCCAATCTCTTCTCGGACGACCATGAAGCTGTTGAAGAGGTCGTTGACGGAATCGATGACGGCACTGGAGATGGAATCTTTGATATGACATTTCAGAGCTTCGGACCCGATTCTGGTGCAGCCCATGACATTATGCCGGATGAATCATCAGATCTTCCGCTTCGTGGCAGGGACTTGCACGAAGATGATCAAAATCACCTTCACAGTGGCAATGGTTCTCATGACAAGATTGAGAGTTCAAGAAGGAATCCTAAGCGCTCACGTCGGGAAATACTTGACTCTGGTGGTCCACAGAAGAAACTGAGATTCTTCGATGATGATGCATCTTACTTGCCAGACAACAGCCCCTTTCAGCAAGCTGCTGACCTTCACACTGTGAATGAAGGCCCTAAAGCTGCAGGCGACAGTACATCAGCCACAACGACCAAGGGGGTTTCTTCTCAAGCGACACCGCCAGCTTCCCAGGACGCTCGTTTAAAGAAAAGCGGACAGGGTGGAAGACTCAACTTTCCAGTTGTCAAAGATCCAAACGACCCTATGACAATTTTGCGTTTCAGTCAGGACGGCTCTCTCAAGGCAACTCAGGAAATTGACAACCAGCCTGTCTCCCAGCTTCCCGCCAGTGCTCCAAAAAGTGCTAGCGGAAGTGAGCCTACTTCGAAATTACAACCATCCTCGTCCGGCCTAGAGTCGAGCAATTCAAATACTTATGTGTCCGATTTGGCACCGATGATTTATGATGCATTCAACATCTCTGAAGGCGTTAGGATTTGTTGCTGGCGTTACGCCTGCCCCAATGCCAGTGAAGTTTCCGCAACGCTTGCAGATCATGGTTATCCATCTGTTATCTACCAGAAAGCATACTATAGTGACGATCAAGATGTCCCTGATCGACCACGAGATTATGCGGGTCGAGTATTTCGGCTAGAGGGAAGCAGCATACATTATCTGCCTGACTTTGATCCTTCGGGGCGATCGCCTGCTATGCTCGGTGAGCACGCTTCCACGTCGACGGACCGATACCAACAAGAACAAATAGACCAGCGCTTAAGGGAATCTTCCACTTGTAGAGTATGGGAGTTTGCTCCCGTACCGCCAAGCCGTGCGGAAGTCATGGAATGGTTCGACAAAGACCAATCCCAGCGCCAAACGCAACCAAAAACAACTAAAGAGCCAGATGTCGAGCCACGATTGAAGCCAAACGTTTTTTCGCAGATTGAGGGACCTACGCAAAAGAACGATTACGGTTTTAAGTATTCTCAGAAAGGGAAATCTACGAGCGTCGAGCATCAGACTCAGTATATGAGCTCTATGAGCCTAGAAGTACATGTGAACACTCGAGGTGTACTACTACCGAATCCGGAGGAGGATGAGATATCCTGCATCTTCTGGTGTATACAATCAGACGACGAGGACATCGACGTCAACGGCTACCTTCCAGGTGTTCATGTGGGAATGATCGCTCAAGGGAGTGGCGATGGGCCGACATCCAAATTGTCGAAGGCTTTGCGCATCGAACTGGAACGTGAACCGACGGAACTCGATCTGATCAATAGATTGGTGGATATTGTTCGCTATCATGATCCTGACATTATCACCGGCTACGAAGTCCATAACGGCTCCTGGGGATATTTAATCGAGAGGGCAAGAAAGAAATATGACTTCGACATATGCGATGAATTATCCAGAGTGAGATCACAAGCGCATGGAAGATTTGGTAAAGATGCTGACAGATGGGGCTTTAATCACACGTCTTCGATCCGGGTAACCGGTCGACACATGATTAACATCTGGCGAGCTATGAGGAGTGAGCTGAATCTGCTACAGTATACGATGGAAAATGTGGTGTTCCATTTACTGCACCGTCGAATTCCACACTATTCGTATCGGGACCTCACGGCATTGTATCAGAGTGGAAAACCCAGAAATCTGCTAAAGGTGGTCGAGTATTTCGTCTCGCGCGTCCAGATGAATCTCGAAATCCTGGACTCTAACGAATTGATTTCACGGACTAGCGAGCAGGCACGTCTCCTGGGAATTGACTTCTTCTCGGTCTTCTCAAGAGGCTCACAATTCAAAGTGGAATCTCTGATGTTTCGAATCGCAAAACCGGAGAATTACCTACTTGTTTCTCCAAGCAGGAAACAAGTCGGTCAGCAGAATGCTCTTGAATGTCTTCCGTTGGTGATGGAACCTCAGAGTGACTTCTATACAAGTCCTCTTCTTGTCTTGGATTTCCAATCATTGTATCCCAGCATCATGATTGCGTACAACTACTGCTATTCCACGTTTCTCGGAAGGGCACGCCTTTGGAGAGGCCACAATAAGATGGGGTTCATGGACTACAAAAGACAGCCGCGAGTGTTGGAGTTACTCAAGGACAAGATAAACATTGCACCGAATGGTATGATGTACGCAAAGCCGGAAGTACGGCAATCGCTCCTCGCAAGGATGCTAGCGGAGATATTGGAGACTCGGGTCATGGTCAAAACCGGCATGAAGATGGACAAGGATGACAAAGTACTGCAGCGTCTTCTCAACAACAGACAACTTGCTCTCAAGCTGATTGCAAACGTCACATATGGTTACACATCGGCCTCATTCTCTGGGCGGATGCCTTGCTCGGAGATTGCGGATAGCATTGTTCAATCGGGAAGGGAAACGCTGGAAAAAGCGATTGCCCTTATTCATTCTGTGGAAAGGTGGGGCGCCGAGGTAGTCTACGGAGATACGGACAGTCTTTTCGTGTATCTCAAAGGACGGACGCGCGATGAAGCTTTCGATATTGGAGAGGAGATCGCCAAAGCGGTCACCGATATCAATCCGCACCCTATCAAGCTCAAATTCGAGAAGGTTTACCATCCATGCGTGCTCCTCGCCAAGAAGCGCTACGTCGGCTTTAAATATGAGCATAGGAATCAGAAAGAACCCGAATTCGATGCAAAGGGCATCGAGACTGTAAGACGAGATGGTACCCCTGCGGAACAGAAGATCGAAGAGAAGGCACTCAAGTTACTTTTCAGGACTGCGGACTTGTCTCAGGTCAAGCGCTATTTTCAAAAGCAATGTGCGAAGATCATGCAAGGGAGGGTTTCGATCCAGGATTTCTGTTTCGCCAAGGAAGTAAGACTCGGCACATACAGCGAAAGAGGTTTACTCCCTCCCGGCGCCATGATCAGCACCAAAAAAATGGTCGAAGACCCCCGCTCGGAACCGCAATATGGAGAGCGAGTTCCCTATGTCGTAGTCACCGGAGCTCCAGGATCAAGATTGGTTGACCGCTGTGTCGCCCCCGAAACGCTCCTCCACGACGCCCAGCTAGAGCTTGACGCCGAATACTACATCACCAAGAATCTCATCCCACCACTGGAGCGAATCTTCAACCTTGTGGGAGCAAACGTCCGCCAATGGTACGAGGAAATGCCCAAGTTCCAGCGAATCCGCCGCGTCGAAGGAGCAACGTCCTTCGCCGGAAAAGATACCAGGAAGACCCTCGAGTCGTACATGAAATCATCATCGTGTATCGTTTGCAGATCCAAACTCGATGACACCGGTGTCCCAGTGTGCTCTGACTGCTTGCAGCAACCACACATCTCGCTATTGTCCCTCGTTTCGCGCCAGCAGCAGGCCGAAAAGAGGGTCTCTGACCTCCACCGCATCTGTCAATCCTGCATGGGTGTACCCTTTGGTGATGAGGTGGCATGTGATAGTAAAGCCTGTCCTGTCTTTTACTCACGGACTCGACACGTGGCGAATTGGAAACATACAAAAGCCACCTTGGAGCCTATCATCAAACTTTTGGAGGACCAGAGCGAGAGCGCTTTGGAATGGTAGATTTTAAATCAAGAGAAATTTTGGACTTAGTTTGTCGTGTAACAATGGGTTCAGGTTAAGGACTTGGGCGAGCCAACTTCTCTTTTTGTTGATTGGAGGCATTTTGGCATTTTGAGAGAAGCATTTGGGCTGATGCTGGCTATAGATAGGATACTTGCATTGCATAACGGATACGGCGCAGTTAGAAATTTTCTTTCTTGGTACAATGATTATGTTTACTTTTGTTAACTTAGTCTGGGGAAGGGTTCAATAAACTCATGAATCAAATGATGCTAAGTCAGTTCATTATCCTAGATTACTGGGCCCTGACTGCACCAAGAACCACAAGCTAGAACAGCGCTTCGAGAGTAACTCAACAGGAAAGCCCAGTCCAACCAGCGAATCGCTGGCACCGCAGGAGCTGATTGATAGTCACCGAGTACGGAGTATCTCGACGATGAGGCCTAGAAAGCCGACTAGAGCGTCTGGGCGATGTGACACCAAACTTGCTCGCGGACGGGCCCCTTGGTCGTCTTAACTGTCCAATATCTGGTAGAGCATGTCGAGGGCAGATGGCTTGACGTCATCTTCTTCCTCCACGATGTCGATGCATCTGCCCTTGATGCTCGTGCTGACCATGTTCGTCTGTTTCTCCGAACCAGTTTCCGCTCCCTTCCCCTCAGCAGGTTTGTCGGATGCTGGTTTGTCGTCGAGCTCCAGCAAGCTAGAGCCATCTGGGCCTGGAAAAGCCGAATGTAACTGGTCGATGGAAGGAGGGAAGCCGAGTTCTGCAAGGCCAAAATCAAGCAGCTGGTCGAGAGATAGGATGCTCTCGCGTCTGTTCTGAATTACAGATATCTCTGCCTCTCTATTGGGCTGAGAGGATGGAGCGGGTTCCCGATCGCCCTCGAAGAGACCAAAGGGGTCCTCGTAGATGACCTTGAGAGAGTCTTGCATGGGCTCGGTCCCGTTGCGGTTCTCTTGGTGGACAGAAACGGCTTGATCAGGGACAGGATCGAGCGGATCCACACTTGCGATTGGAGGTGCGCGCACAGCGGGTGCTGAATCCAGCTCAGGTTCTTCATAGTGACCCAAGGCAACCTTACCCAGGATGTTATGCAGGATCCAAGGGAAGCTGATAAAAGGCAGCTGATCGATTTTGGGAGTCGGCTTATGGAAAAGCTTTTCGTCGGGGGGGTTTTCAGCGCGATACTTTCGAAGTGCAGCAGTCATTTCTTCGTGGGTGACACGATACATTGCGACTGCCAGAGGAGCAAGCAGCTCGAAGCTGCGACCCTCGACTTTCTCATAGCACTTCTTCCGGTACATGTCGCGGAGGGAAGATGATATCATTCCTATTTCCTCATGAAACTTGTAGTCCTTGCTCATATTGGCGTGGCTTAGCACAAAGGTAGACCAAACCTCGAACTCGGTCTTGATCTCATGCTGTGCCATGATACGATGCATGGCTGCATCGTAGTCAGCCTTGAGGTCCCGAGCATATTGCACAAGATCATCGCTGACTTCCAGGCGGCATGTCAGGATTCGTTCATCAAAGGGCATCTCAAGGCTGGGAACAAAGTCGATACGCTCCACGGCGTCGTAGAGTTGCCCAAGAATCTTATTGGACTTGTAGATCCTTTCCTTTGGCTTGTGCTTCTTCTCCATGAAGTGAGGCCACATCTTCGGCTGCAGGCTGCGCGTCATGTTCGCTGGCTTGCCCGTTTTGTTGTAGTCGACCGCGTCGGAATGGAGCTGGGCTAGTCGTACGCACTTTTCTTCGTTGACGCCGTCCTCGAGACGATCTGCCCAGGCAAGATGAGCGTGGGCAATCCTAGGAAGGAAATCGTTCTTCATGTATAAGACGAAGAAGGAAGTGATGTGATTCACCGTGACATCCTGATCGAGATCTTGGGCTTTGTCGCTTGCGTACTTCATGGGCTTGCGGAACCAATCTTTGGGAACAAGATCTTGGTCCCAAATCACAAGGTAATCGTCCCCATCTAGATCCCCACCGGAGCACATACTTGGGATGTCTCTATCCCCGGTCTGTGGGAAAACGACCACATCCTTCAGATGACGCAACTGAGGAACATTGACGGCTCTGACTACCCGAATGTCGCCAGGATGTAGAGACGGGTTGCGGGCAAGGATACAGACACCCTCAATGACTTCGTACTTCCCAGTGTCAGGGCGATGGACCTGGACGAATATCTCGGGTAACGCGGCTATCTTCTCTTCGTCAGAGGCGCCTTTGGCAGGGACCCTTTCAGAGTAGCCCCTGAGACTGCCAGTCTCATCCATGCACCCAAGCAAGTTCGCTCCCTTATCAATCACAATTTTTGCTTTCTCCTTCAAATACTTGAGATGCCAGGCCTTCCAAAGTCTCATTATGGACGTGACGAATGGCTCTCTGGAACTCCTGAATCCATCCAGGACCATCTGACTGACAACAAGTGTCATCTCATTGGGATCCACATACTTCTTCAGCCAACACAGAGCCTGAGAATCACTCTCCATTGCTTCGTTCAAACTCTGAAGCATTGCGTTGAGCTTATCGTGAAAGACCCGATCTTGAATGCCTAGAGAGGAAAGAACGATGATTAACTGTCGATTCAGAGTGGCCATGGAGAACTGAGACCAGCGGATAATCTCCAAGCCGTTGTGGGCCGCTGCAAATTTGTATTGACTCTTGCGGATGTGCACCTCTTGACGTTGGGCCTCGGGAGAAACTGTTAGCATTCCTTTGCAGCCTCCCAGACGAAACTGGAACGCCGACGGAGGGTCGTCACTTGGTGTTTTGATCTTGAGCTCTGAAGCGGCCATCTGGGCCAGGAACTTTGAAATTCGTCCCACACCGTCTGAAAAAGTGTATCCGTTTCGGACAACGTCATCAATCAAACGGACCTGTACTGGGCAGCCAGCTATAGCTCGGGTGGTTGAGAAGCACTGCCCCAGCCTCGCAGCATGCTTAGCGACGTTGCGTATGTCATTGAAAGTTCCCATCCAGGCTCGGATGTTCGCAGCTGTCAAATTGGGCAGAGGAGCAAAGAAGTAGGCTCCATGCTCTCGAAACTGCGAGTTACCGAAGGCCAGGAACTCATAACGCCTGTCGCCAATGACGATACCATTCGCCAATGCTCTTTTAATGCGAGTAAACACCTCGTCCATTGTGTTGTCAACGGTTGAATTGATGCGGCCGAGTAGCTTCTCGTCCGTGAATCGAACACGAAGAAAGCGATCAGCATACTCAATATAATACCGGATCACACGATTCGAGATATCAACAGATGGAGTATTGTAGTAGATTGTGGTAGGTGTAATTCTGGCTGAGCGCATGTAGCAACAGTAAGAGGGTATCTTAGCGTGAGTCAACCCTTTGACGAACTTGAGATCGAAGACCTTCATCGGGTCATGAAAGACTTCTTTCTTGGTAGCCACATGCTCCAGAAGCTTAACCGCTTCGGATTCACCTAGCTCGAGCAATTTGACCGCGAATTCGCGGGTCATGGTAAACTCAGAAAGGTAATTGTGGGACAGACAGACCTCGAGCTGGTACCGAACAGGGAAAGGCAGGTGAACGTAAGATTCGTCCACTAATTCTTCCAGGGAAGATACTATCTTCTTGGAGGCTTGTAAGTCTGTGAAGTCGATCCATCTCCAAACTGGTGGAGGCCTTTCCTGGGTCTGGTCCAACATGGAGAATCGCCTGGTATTCTCAATGGTGATATTGTAATCTTTCAAAATGTTGCAAAACGATTCGAATTTCTCCTCATCCTTTTTGTTGAGAATCTCGGGATATGTTATTCTGAAAGCATTCCAGCGGCCTAGGGCAAAGTCATTAGTTTCGAACGGAAGGCGGAGAAAGTGAAAGTCGAAGTCAAACCAAGACGTACCAATATCAATCACTGGCTTCGACCGCTTCAAGCTCACAGGTAGAGTAGATAGCTCATCTGGGTTGCGTACTACGGAAGTCTGCCGATACCAGGTATCTGATTCTCTCCAAGAGAGGTCATCGGTGAAAGTGACCCAGCTCTCTTGAATGCGTCGATGATAGATGGCAGGCGAATCCAGGAAAGTCAGATGTGAGACTTTACCCCATTTCGGATCCTGTGTTTGGTAAATTTTCGTGAGTTGCACGAATGGAATCCTGACGCGATACTGGTTGTAAGTTTCACCTGTTGAAGCTGATTTTTGCTTGATGTTGAAGATGGGCAACTGGAAGTGAACGAAGAGGTCTCTGCGCTTCAAGTCAATGACCAAAAAAGCCCGCTCATTTCTTTCATTTCCGACGGTACGCATTGGCAGCATGGATGTCTCGCTGACGAGAACGCCTATGTCCATTGACGCTATGGGCAGTTTCTGTATCGTTCATGAAGAATCAGCGTTGAAAACTCGTAAAGGAGGGGAAGACTTTTAGACCCACCACCTCAGCAGGATACATTATATTAGGACGAACAGGACTTTGAATCTGAACATCTGGACGCTTGGGGTCGAGGGTAATTGAGACGAATGAGGTCTTTCCATCTGAGAGTGTGATGGGATACGTCCCATGGCGCCAAAAATCTTTCTGAGGGGGTGGTCTGCTGAACCGGTTAGGCCAATGCATGGAATGAAAAGGTGAGTCTGTTAACTGACTTGAAGCGAAGCTTTCCTCTGGATTCTCTATTTCCGTGAAAATCTTCAAAGATGTCAATCGAAAACACATTTCCTTCTTTGCTGAATGCCTGCCAAAGACAGTATGTGTTCGCCTCCTTCGGTATGTTGAAGATATTCACAGCCACCGACTCCCACAGTCTCCACGGACACAGAATTGTGGATGGGTGCTGTAGAACCTGCGGTATCTGTTGCCGTTGATTCCGTTCGGGGTTTCCAGATGCGGTTTGCTGCCTGATTTGCTGCCAGGAATTTTGCAATGGAGTCTGTTGCCGTGAGGCCTGAGATGGAGCTGACTGTCTCGAGTTCTGCAAAGGACGCTTCCGCTGGCGCAGAAGCGTACTTCTAGGTCTTGAACTCTGAGTCATTGCTCTTTCTCTTTTGCTGGATGGTGACGGAGAAGGCGAGAAAGACGACGAAGACTGCGAGAATGTTGAAGAAGACGGGGAAGAGGGAGGAGAGAGGGGAGAGGAGAAGAGGGAAGATGGAAGTGGAATGACGGGGGAAGGCAGTAGTGAATGAAGTGAAGGTGAATTGGCTCTGACTCTCCGGTGAGGGACCTGAGGCACATGGTCCCGACGCGTTGCAGGCCGAGGACAACGTGCTGAGAGCCAGGAATAACCATGAGCCCTCGCCTGATGGTTTCGAGGAACCCTTCCTCTGATCCCACCGCCCTGTCGATGAACGAGGCTCATTTCACTGTCCCCATCGCTGAAGCTAGAAAAAGTCGATCCCGTCTCTGTTGTTGAGTGTTTGATTTCGTTCAAACCTGTTTCCCTCTCTGACTGGTAGTGCAAGTGCTGCGCTCTTCGAGCTATCCTTCCACCTGGGCGCCTCTCCATTTTGTCACAACCTAGGGAAAGAACGGTGTGATTTCTCATCCAACCAGGGGTGTTCTAGATGATACGCTCGAAACAGTTGCCAGCTATCAGCAATGGATTCAAAGTCAAAGAAAGACAGAGCGTTGGAACAACTGGGAGGCTTTTGCGCATGACAATCTGAAGGCAGCTCTTCAAAGAGGACAGTTGATTCAAAGAAAGAAATCAGGACATGGAGGCTTCTGAGAAACATACCAGGGAGCTGTTATACCTTGAACAGCAATTTTGTATGTCTAATAAATGGTTCTAACGCGACAGTATTTCGGCAAGATTATCTTATGAAAGGATATAAGGAGATGGAAAGACGAGCTGTAGGTTAGAGTTTTATACTGTCTATCGGAACGGATTAAAGAGGCTGGAACAAAGCATTCACGAGAGCAGCCGCTAAAAGTGATAGCGCTCGCTTAAGGTCTGTACGTGAATGTTCTAGAGGTGGAGCATCCAAGATGTCTCTGTTTCCTTCTGCCACTGAAACCTTGCCTCTGTGTTTCCATCTCACGCAATATGAAAGACAGCTGAGCGGGTATTCCGAGATATATACGGTACAATGTCCCCAGATCAGTCTGAATGGTAGTCAATATCATTGTATCGACTGGTCGTTGAGCTTTTTTCTTAATGGCTGCTTCGCATTATTGCTGGGACCGCAGTGGGGGTATATGATCATTCGCCTCGGAAAGGGAAGTGCTGGTGAAAATGAAGTCCTTCGAAAACTCCAGATCCATGTCGAGGTCTATGTCGTAGAGACGGTTTTCGTCCAAGTTGGGCCCGTACTGAGTCCCCTGAAGTGACGCATTTGGAGTACACTGTGAAGCGTTGCTTTGTTGCGAGTTCGACTGGCTATTCCGGTTTGCTTCTTCAAGGGCTTGTCTTGTGCGACGCGGCCTCGCGTGGCTTCGACCAGCTGACTCTCCCAGATCCTGGTCCGCAACAGCAGTTCTGGATCTCTTAGGACTTCGTCGTCCAGGCTGCGGTGTGGAGGAAGCAAAGGAATCAGCAAGCATATTTTCGGACTGGCTTTGTGTCTCTTCATCCCGTTGAGGCGTTTGCTGTTGTATTGTGGCGACTTTTGATGGCCCTAGCGTTGACCTGGAGCGTTGTTGTTTGCTTGCTGCCTTTGGCTCTTTCGGTTCAGGCTTGAAGCCCATCACACCCATCAGACGACCAATATGTTGCTGGGCCTCGGAAAACTCGCGTGCTTTGGCTGCCCGTTCTTCGCGTAGTTGTTGCACCTGTAGACTGGTGAGTTTGCGTCTCCGAAAAGAATTAAAGTTTCTGGCTTCACCTTCCTCTCCAGGTGCTGGATTCGTTTTTCTCTTGCTTGCAATTCTTTTGTGGCGTTGGAAGCGGCTACATGCATGGCGGCTTGCAGAGACTTCATCTCTTCTTTGTTCTCAGTGTACTATGCGCCTAAGTCAGAAAAAGATTTTACTTTCGTTTGACAACTGTGATGTCTCACCTCCACAGTTATTTCCGAGATCTGCAACTCATATTGCTTTTTGAGCGTGTTAACTTCAGTTCCGTGCGTTTCCTCAGCATTTTGGAGCGCGGCTTTGAGTTCCTGAACCTGAGCAGACCCTTCATCCAACTGTGAAAGATATCAGCACAAAGTATTCCTTATTTCAGGAAGAGTAGGAACTTTTGTACCTTCTTTTGTAAGGCTTCCGAGTTCGAGTTAATGCGTTCTTGGTCTGCCTGTAATCTGCTTATTTCTTCATCTTTCTGTGCAAGGAGTAGCTTGCCCTCTTCAACGCATTCTTCCAGCCTTACTATGTCTTGTTTGAGGGCAATTGTATGCTCCAAAGCAGTGCCTTTCTCCTTCGAGACAGTATCTAGCGTTTGGCGCAAGGCGTCATTATCTTCCTTCAAATCCCGTGTTTCCTCCTGAAGCTCTTCGATCTGATCCTCTTTCTCGGTGATTGAAGCGAGAAAATCTAGTTCTCTTGTTCGAGCTTTTTCTCTTTCACTATTCGTGGTTTCTTGGGAGTTGCGACGCTGATCTTCCAGCTCCCTTCGCGCAGCGTCAAGGCTTGCTGATAATTCCTCAACGCGGGCAGAAGTTGACTGAGCATGCTTTTCCAGATGGGAAATTTCTTGCTGCAGCTGAGATATTGTGCTAGAAGCTTGCTGTAGCTGCACTTCTAGCTCACTTTTCTGTTGCCGAAGTTGTTCAGCCTCAACAGCAATCTGATCACGCTCATCTTCAACTGCTCGAAGTGGTGCTTCAATGGTAGTGCAACGCTGTTCGAGATCGAAGCAGACCTCCTCCATCTTTCGAATTAAATTGTCATGAGTCATGCGCGAGTTGAGCATGAGAGTCTCTGTTATCCCCGTCCTCCAATCGTCTCTCAGAGTGGGACCTCGTTTGGGGAGCCCAGCCAAAGAGAAGTTGACTCGGTAATCCCGTGGTTCGGATTCGGAGAAGCTACATTTGTTTTCTGCAATCATCTTTTTCGCCTTCAGTAAACACTTTGTCAGATTGCTGGTTCCAGTCGGGTTGCTGGCCTCGAAACCCATTGCACCCAACAGTGACATGTGGGAAGTAAACACAATTAAGTCGAACAATAGCTCATTTTCAGAGTTGGAAGTCGACGCATAGCAGAGATTGGCACCCTGGCATTGCGAATGACGTGGTTTCCTAGGAAAGTTTTCACTCAATTCGTTCAGGGTCTGGCTGACTTCTCCTAAACCGTATGTCGCCATGGCTGAACTGAAGATTCGGGGTTCCAGGCTCTGAAGACCAAGAAGCACCGACCTCGACAACTCGATTAACTCCGTATCTGCACTATGGTCATGGCATCTTGTTTTCAATGTCATGAATATATGATTCATAAGATCGCAAATCGCAGGCTTTCCTGAGAGGATCTGGATGTAATCAGTACGCTTCTGAATCCGAGCGACGAGTAACTTACAGCATTTGCCTTCACCAAACGTGGAATAAGATACTGGGGTATAGCTTCGCGCAAGTGTCTTTCTTTGGTCAGAAGCTCTTGCAAAGCAAGCCGAGGTATTTCAGGTGACAACGCAGTGTCTGGTAGAAGTGAGGTAAGGAATGTCACACCCTGTGGGAAGTCAACAGTTGACTCGACCGTCTCGTACATTAAACGCATCATACCATCATTTGCACTTCCCAGTCAATACCATTCCTGTTGACTTTCTCGCAAAGCTTGGCAATCTTGGGAGCGTTGTTCGCAATCCAGCAGTCCTTCAGGCCCTGCTCTACGCTGTCACAGATCTCGATCGCTAATCGGATGCTCTCGGCTGCCTTCTTTGCTGGCAGGTTGTTGCAACTAGCGGAGCATGCGAGGATCACGCGCAAGATAACGAGGTCCAGAGTTTTTAAACCACGCTTCTGGCCGAAAAAATGCTTGACATTCTGCAGCCAAGATGGAAATTGTGGTCCGTGTTCTCTTTCGGCAATAACGTCCCAAGAAGATGAGATCCGGGCAAAGGTAGCGAGACAGAGGAGATTGCCCATGTGATCGTCGAGATTCCGCAACGTCTTAGTGAGCTCTACCTGCAGTCCCGACATTGTCTCCGGGGGTATCTCAAGTAATACTCCGGGAACTGGTTGCAAGCCGGTCATGACTTGATAGAGTGGAAATATGGTTTCTGAGCATGGATTCTCTCCCATTTCATTTATCAACCTCATAATGAACATGGCCAGACGAGCTGGAGCAATGAAGTTTTGGGGAAGAGGAGTAGAAAGAATGGCAATGCAAAGCGCCATCGACTGTCATCATCAGTTCATGTATATTCGGGTCAAGACAGACATTGAAGTATTGAACAACTTCCAAGGGTGAATGAACAAACCTCAGGATCATCATTTTCCAGGGCCTTCTCCAGGAACTGGTCGAGTACAGCGGGATACCGTTCCAGCAGAGCATTGGAAACAGCCGATACCGATACTAGAAGACATAAGTCTAATCTTTTGATTGACAGCTCATCGAACACTCACCAAAAGCATTCAGCAAAGGCACAGCGAAGCGAGACCGAGACAGTCCGTCGAAAAGGACATCAACCAAAGCTCCAATTTGGCACGGTTTATGGGTAGCCCAGGCATTAACCAAACCATGAGAGTCATTCTGAATAATCTCATGAAGGTTCTACCATCGATATGTCAGCTATCATTTCCTCTATGTTTGTGATCAAGCGGGGTACAAGTTTACTTGGAGCGAAGGCGCATATGGGGCCGTGATCAAGCGCTCCACTTCGTGCACTAGGAGTGATAGCTTGTCTGGCATGATTCCATCTAGACTGACCCAAAGGTCGAGAAATATTCCGTAAGTACTTGATAGATCGAGCAGTGGAATTGTGAAGTTAATTCTGCATGAGATGTAGGGTCATGCAAGACTTTAGCTTTCCCGCCGGTTGCCCCATCAACGGGTGCCATCATCTCTTGACCTCATCAGAAAGATTCAATCTTCAATAACCACGGAGAAATAAAGATAACAATTGATGTTTGTCTAACGATCCCTCTATATGACTAGCAAGCATACAGTTTGAACTAGAAGCTTGATCCGCGTCATCCTTCCCATCATCGTGGAGCGTGTCGGTATGGGTCAACAACCTGAGGCATTAATTCCGCTCTTCGGATTTGAGGCCGATCTGGGGCACGAACCGGGGCAATGAGGATTTACTCCGATTGCGATCATTTAGCGTGGGGGAGACAGTCATAGGGCCTATGATGGTTCATGATAATAAGGTACTGTGACTCTGGACTTTTTCCACACGCTTGTTTGACCTTTTCATTGGATATTATTCGGCCGAATACCGACGAGCTCCTCATACCTGCGTTCGATGGCGTTGATGCTTATAAGAGCCGGCTGCAAGATGCACGATTACCGAAGAACCGCAACGAACAACTTGTCCTAATAACCATCCTTCTCCCGCTTACTTTTGTGTGAATCTCCCCAATCAATTCTTCCATGACTTGAAGAAGTTTCCTGATCAAATAATTCCTACAACTTCCCTTCATGTCAGCTGTGCGAGGCCCCTTTCTTTCTCGGGGTTTCCCCGCATATCCCCGCGCCCTCCGTCGCCAAACCAGAATTCCCCAGCCCCAAGTGTTCTCGTCATTCAGAGCTACTCGGTATAACAGCTCCAATAGCTCAAAGAATACTTCTAAAAGCCAGAGTGATTTTGCTGGGTCAAATTCCTCCACTCAAGCGGCTCCCGGCTTCTGGACGTCAGGCAAGGCGCTCTTTGCCTCTGTCTTGGCTGCTAGCATTGGCTACGCATATGCTGCCTCTAGTCAGCCGTCGCAATCGGAGAGTTCAAAAAAACCTCGGTACGGAACGACAAAGGATCTCGAAAAGGTGAGAAATCAGCAATCAATCGCTCCGTGGAGCCAAGCATATGATACTGATTCTGGCCTCAACGGTGCCTAGGCCATTGCTGAATTGCGGATCGAGCTCGGTGATGATGCCATTAGTACGGATGAGGATGAACTTCAACAGCATGGATACTCAGAATGGTCTTCCGTGAACGCAGATCGTCTTCCCATCGCCGTTGCTTACCCAACGTGCACAGAAGATGTGGTGAAGATCGCCAAAGTATGCCACAAATACAGGATGCCAATGGTTCCTTACTCCGGCGGTTCAAGTCTCGAGGCAAATTTCTCAGCTCCTTACGGCGGGTTGACCATTGATTTCGCCAGGATGAACAAGATACTTGAGATGCACGAAGATGATATGGATATTGTCGTCCAGCCATCCATCCAATGGATGGAATTGAATGAAAAAATCAAGGACACCGGTCTTTTCTTTCCAGTCGATCCTGGTCCGTCCGCGATGATCGGCGGCATGATTGGGACCAACTGCAGTGGGACCAATGCAGTGCGCTATGGGACAATGAAGGACTGGGTGATCAACCTGACAGTCGTCCTGGCAGACGGCCGGGTAATGAAGACTCGGAGACGCCCCCGAAAGACCTCCGCTGGCTATAACTTGACAGGAATGTTTGTAGGCTCCGAGGGTACATTGGGTATTGTCACTGAAGCAACTCTCAAGCTCGCGCCAATTCCAGAACAGACTCGGGTTGGAGTTGTTGCGTTCCCCACCATTCGGGACGCTGCGTCGACTGCCATGCAGCTTATACGAAAAGGAATCCCAGTACAGTGTATGGAAATTCTGGATGATGTCCAGATGGATGTCATCAACCGTGCTGGTGGTACCGGACGGACTTGGAAGACGTTACCCACACTGTTTTTCAAGTTCTCGGGTACTAGAGCTGGGGTTGCTGACAGTATCAATCTGACGAGAGAACTTGCCAAGAGCAACAATGCAGCATCGTTCGAGTTTGCCCAAGATGAGCGAGAGGCACACGATCTTTGGTCGGCGCGAAAGCAGTCGTTATGGAGCATGATGTCCCTGCGGAAGGAAGGCTCGGAAGTGTGGTCAACGGATGTTGCCGTTCCAATCTCCAGGCTACCTGATATTATCGGTAGGTCTCAGTCTAAATTGCCTTCGAACTTGCGCTGAGTGGGATAGAAATCTCGAAGAAGGAGCTCGACAACCTGGGATTGTTTGCCAGTATTTTGGGCCATATCGGAGACGGAAACTTCCATTCGAGCATAATGTACGACAGAAAGGATGCAGAGCAGATGGAGCGGGTTGAGAAGGTTGTCCACGATATGGTCGACCGCGCCCTAGAGATGGAGGGATCCTGCACTGTAAGTGTCCCCAGAATCCTGATTCTGTCCGCAAACCAGCTAACTTTGGACGACAGGGCGAACACGGGGTAGGGCTGGGCAAGAAATCATCTTTGAAAAAGGAGCTTGGTCCAGCTACCCTTGATGTCATGCGTAGCATCAAGAAAGCCCTTGATCCTCACTGGTTGTTGAACCCTGGTAAGATCTTTGACTATGAAAGTGAGGCCTCAAAATGAAGTAGAGTAAAGGGCAGAATAAGTACCTCAAGGACTCTCTATATAAAGTCATTACCCCGGTGGTCATGCATTTAGGGCGATGATAGCATAGACCTTGCGTACCCACATTGGCTGAGTCCAATGAATTATGAGACAAAAATCTTTATACACATGATGTAAATAAGAGCAAGCGATATATACATATGACCCGAAATCATAATATCTTAGGTTGTCTCCATTCGGTCAATCTCGACGTTGATGGAAACTTATTGAATTCATCCAATCGTATTGCTGGATTTCGCTGGCCATTCCGCAGTTGATGAGTGCTGACTCATTGCGGGGCTTAGCGTGGGATGGGAGAAGCGATATCGCAGTCTGCAGAGAGGTAGATATTGTTGCCATAAGCGTCTCTCCTCAACCTTTTGGTGAGCATTTTTTTCCAAAGGTAAGTTGATATATTTCCTGTGTGTAGGATTGCTCTTGTGTCGCGTTTGTCCAAGGAGATATCATGTCCGTCGCTTGAAGGAGTGGACAATGGAGACTTTGCGCCTGCGGGACACTGAATTCTAGATGAAGGCTTTTCGAGCCATACATTTAGATTTGCCTGCTTTGCCCAAGACTTTGCCTGTTGTTCGGTTTCTTTGCATGCCTTGACGGATGATGGACTTCTCAACTTTGGAGTTTAGTTTATCCCTATTGTATCCAGCCAATTGACTCGAAAACCAGGTCGACTGAGCCGTACTTCAATCCTGATCACTTTCAATCAAGATGGCATCATATCCCAAGAAGAAGTGCGGTATGGACATATCATTCAGTCAATGCCTCCCCTAAATCCATTACTCACAGCACGACAGGTGTCCTGGGCGCCACCGGTTCGGTCGGCCAACGATTCATCCTCCTCCTCGCGGACCACCCTTTCCTGGAACTGTACGCCATTGGCGCATCGAATCGCTCGGCCGGCAAGAAATACAAGGATGCTGTCAGATGGAAGCAGACTACGGCTATGTCTGAGAGGCTTAGCAATCTCGTCCTGCGCGATTGCAGGGCTGATCAGTTCAGCGACTGTGACCTTGTCTTCTCGGGGCTCAACAGCGATGTTGCTGGTGAAATTGGTACGTGATACTATTATCTCGAGATTAAAGTGCGACGGACCGCCGCTGATACCGTTGCCCCCGCAGAAATGGAATTCATCAAGGCCGAAATCCCTGTCTTCTCCAACGCCAAGAACTATCGCAGGCACCCCCTTGTTCCTCTCGTCGTCCCTACAGTTAACCCCCATCACTTGGATCTCATCCCTCACCAAAGGAAAGAGTTCGGCCTGAAGAAGGGTTTCTTGGTTTGCAACTCTAACTGCGCTGTGATTGGCGTTGTCATTCCTTTCGCCGCTCTTCAAGCCAAGTTTGGTCCTGTCGAGGATGTGGAAGTTTTCACCGAACAGGCCGTGTCTGGCGCTGGCTACCCTGGTGTTCCCAGCATGGACATCATGGACAACGTTATCCCCTATATCAGTGGTGAAGAGGACAAGCTTGAGAATGAAGCCCAAAAGATTCTGGGTTCTCTGAACGCAGATGCCACTGCCTTCGACGAGCAAAAGGGGCTCACGGTTGGGGCCACCTGCACTCGCGTTGGTGTTACGGATGGCCACATGGCTTTCGTTTCATTGCGCTTCAAGAACCGCCCCGGACCCAGCGCGGAAGAAGTCAAGCAGGCTATGCGAGAATACCAATCCGAGGCCCAGAAGCTTGGTTGCCCTTCAGCTCCTCAAGAGGCGATCAGGGTTTTCGATGAGCCTGACAGACCTCAGCCCAGGCTCGACCGGGATATCTCCAGGGGATACACTGTAAGTGTGGGACGTGTTCGTGAAGCAGCACCGGGCAGCCACTTTGACCTGAGATTCGCTGCACTCTCTCACAACACCGTCATTGGAGCCGCAGGATCGTCCATCCTTAACGCCGAGGTTGCAGTCATCAAGGGCTACATTTAGATTTGTGCAGACTTCTAGAAAAAATTTGTTGTATAGCGATTTGAAGACATAAAATACCAATTTCAGTTTTCTAGGGATTTGCCGACGAAATTAATTGGAGTCGCTTGACCTCTAAATAACTACGAAAATATGAAACTATATGAATTATATAAGCAGATGCATAAGACTTGATCTAATGCAGGTGAGTCTAAATTGGGAATAGCGCTAGGGCTCCTCCCACAAGCATGATCCGCTAAGCGAATTTCGTGAGTGGAGCGGATATCACCACTTCTTGACTTTGACTTTGGTTTTTTCTTCTGTGACACTTCGACAAATAACCGGGTTCAAGTCGACAAAGCAGTCAAGATGCCTCGCGGACCGTGAGTTACAAACCATGATAATTTCGTATCGGTTCGCAAGCTGCGACAATGTTTCGGACAGTGGAGTTCTTCTCGCGAAACAAGGAGCAATACTTGCAACGACCGAGTTCTGAATTGAAGAGCTTGAGACTGACCATGATCTTGATTCCTATAGTAAGAAGCACCAGAAGCGCCTCAGTGCGCCCTCGCACTGGCTCCTGGACAAAATGTCCGGAACCTATGCCCCCAAGGCCTCCCCCGGTCCTCACAAGCTCCGGGACTGCCTCCCCCTGATCGTCTTCATCCGCAACCGTCTCAAGTACGCCCTGAACGGCCGTGAGACCAAGGCCATCATGATGCAGCGTCTGATCAAGGTCGACGGCAAGGTCCGCACTGACCCTACCTACCCCGCTGGTTTCATGGACGTCATCGGCATCGAGAAGACCGGCGAGAACTTCCGTCTCATCTACGACACCAAGGGTCGTTTCACCGTCCACCGTATCCAGGCTGAGGAGGCCGAGTACAAGCTCTGCAAGGTCAAGAAGGTTCAGCTTGGCAAGGGCGGGATCCCATTCTTGGTTACGCACGATGCGAGAACGTGAGTGAAATGCTCTCTACAAGTTCCGCGTCATTCAGTCGTTGGACCAAGCTTTGGTTGATCGGCGGAGGACGAGAGGACTTGGATATCCCCGAATCCTTCCTTGCTGGAAACAGTAAGAGGTTGAACATTTGGTGCAGTTTGTGCTGACCGAGATGAATCTAGCATCCGCTACCCCGACCCTGCCATCAAGGTCAACGACACCGTGAAGGTTGACATTGCCACTGGCAAGATCACCGAGTTTGTCCGCTTCGACACTGGTGTTGTCTGCATGGTCACCGGCGGTCGTAACATGGGTCGTGTTGGTGTCATCACTCACCGTGAGCGCCACGATGGAGGTTTCAACATCGTCCACATCAAGGACGCTATTGACAACTCCTTCGCCACCCGTGAGTCCAACGTCTTCGTCATTGGACAGGAGAAGCCCTGGATCTCTCTGCCCAAGGGCAAGGGTGTCAAGGTACGAGATTACAGCTCCAAAATATCATCCCATGCGCATCTGCTAACAATCAATCTAGCTCACCATTGCTGAGGAGCGTGACCGCCGCCGTGCCTACGCTCTCGCCAACTAAATGTGAGTGTGGTAAGTGCCATTGGTGACGGACATAATAAAAAAGCCTTCAATAATCCGCTGGGGCGTCGACGTCTTGTCTTGCTTTGTGGCCTGTACGATGCCGGTTCATGAGACGATTCTATGATGCGTAACATGAAAAAGAAGAAAAGTTTGTCTCAATACGCATTCAAGGGATCTGATGGTTCATCCGCCATCAGATCCAGACTTCTTGTAGGATCGATCTATAGCAAAACAGGAACGGAGTGTCTCACTGTTCTTTGATATGATACCTATGATTTGTTCTTTTTCGAGCGCTGTCTAAGTCTGATTCCCTTTCATTCCCTGCTGTCTAGCTCATGCACCTTAAACTTGTAGGTAGTTTTCCCTGGTAATCCCCGAGCGACGATCTAGGCAGCGGACTAGTAGTAGCGTCAAGACGGCCGTAGCCTGATTCCATATCCTTCACAAACCATCCAGAAGCAAGCGTCGAAATCTATCTAGGTGCGCCACGCATGCTGGAGGACTGAGAGCAATACCGTCAAGCGAATCTGGGCTTGCATTAGGCAGGCCCAACCATGGCGAAGTGGCATTGCTTTTATCTCCCCAACCTTGTATCTATATACCTCTCACATTTGTCTGTGGTCCGCATGGGGTAATCTACATGGACGCAGACGCGAAGATCTCAGTAGCTAGCATGTGATTTTGTTACCATATAAATAAGAAACAGATTCTGAGCGCGATTCTAGCAAGTGCATTTCCTGTTCAAGAGTATCAGTGTCTTGTACGTGAGCTTTTCATTCATTAAATTCTTCATCCAGCACATATGAAGACACTCCTTTTTAAGCTTACGTCCTGGGATATATTCCGAACTCATACCAAAAGTAATTACAAAGAAGAGGGAGAAAGAACAAAAGAGTTGACTCAAAAGTCATGCCTCGGAATCAGTGAACGCAGAATCAAGCCCGCATCACTCGGTTTTAGCACTAAGTGACCAGTCAATCGAGCCGGGCGATCTCATCTGGCTTTCCAGGTGTGCCGTCGCAACTGGATAGTCAGGTAATGGGCCAATCCAAGGCTGCAAGCTAACCATTAAAAAATCTAGCATCTTTGAATCCCAACCGTAACTAGTAGTGATCGATCGAAACCAGAGGATGCGTTGAGAAGTGAGTGGGTTGTCGACGGCGAATCCTGATGTTAATTGAATGATTTGATTTAAACGTTTGGCCGCAATTAGTACCTCTCTATGCTCGATATTATTGCTGGATGCACTCAAGTGCGAGAGCTCATTATGAGAGAGGGACATGCATGATGCTGGGACAAGGGTTGTCTAGCAACAATATCAGCGCGGCAATAATACAAGGATGGCAGCATCCATCATCCTGGTCAATATGTGTCTAAGCTATGATATGGAAGTACTCCGTACAGCCCTGCACTGTACGTGTAAACACCGGATCCAGGCCACACTCTCCCCCCGTGTCTTCAGCAGTACTCCGTACTCCGTACTCATTGAGAATTACTTGCAGTGGGCGTGTTTCTCTAGCCGTTGATGCTACTGCAGCCCACATCTTCAAAGGAGCATGTCCGTGACGAATGATCTCTTTTCCGATCTCTTCTTCCTCTTAGTCTCTGACTCGAAGAGCGGAAATCTTGCAACGACTAATTACACAGCCATTCATCAATCGTCGCCGACCAATCCATCATGCCAGAATCCACCAAAAAGGCAATACAGAAGGACCAAACGTCACACAGGCTAGATGAAATCCTCGTAATATTTTTTTCCTCTGAAGTTGCCATCCGTGATCGCGGACGTGAGGAAGGCGATGTGCAGAGATGATTTCTGAATAATTTCGTGCAACGAAGAGAGCCACTAGAGCCAAAACCTTACTACAGGGTCACCTCCGATGCCATGGTCCGATTTAGTTCGGTAGTCTTAGGGTGGATAGGTAACTTTGGGTCAGCGCTAATTCGAGATGGACAAGATCCTTTTGGCGGACGCTCCGATGACTTGGTCGCTTAAGAAGTTGAGTTTGATGATACTGTAGTAGTATCCCTCTGCGCTACGGGAAATAATGTCAAGGAGTCGAGGGCACGGGAGGACTTGAGATCCACAACGCCAGGCTCCTTTCTCCTCGCCAGTTGCCAACCACCATCAAGAGCGGCGCTACTAACCATTATTACATCCACACAAAATATTCAAACTCTTGCTGATTGATGAGACGTTCCGGGGTTTGGTTGGATGATCGTCACATGGAATCCTCGTTGATTTTTTGCTTTCCATGACACCAGTTCGACGTGTCTTCTGGTGGGTTTCCCAACTCGAGGGCTAGTCTGGCTAGAGCTCAGATTTCCAGACTCTTTGAATGAAGCCAGAACCCAAGCCGCCCTCAGAACCCATACAATACTCAGTAGTCGCCTCCATGTTCACACAGAAACAGCTTCGCGACATTGGTGACGGGTACATGGCAAGCTAGCTGGGAGCAGCCCTGTGGGCTCCCAGTGTCGATCTAGTTGCCCAACCGTGGACAAACATCAAGGCATGTATCGCAAACTTAAGCTGTATGGTCATCTGTCGACATCTACTTGTACGTAGTTATACCTGTCCATGACATATGACGTTGATTGCATCGACTTCTAAAGGAGGGGAAATTACAGTAGCTGAATGGTACCGACACAGGTATCTAGCACCAACACTAATTGGATGGTACTCGCAACTATCTAAGTACCTAGAGTCCTAGAGTAGCAAGGCAATCTCCGCACTGCCGTAAGTCCATCAAGGATCCACGGACTGTAACTTGGAACCGAATTCGGATCGACACGGCCCCGACCGACACCAGTTCCAGAGTTCCAGAGTTCCAGAGTCCAGACTAGCTTGAGTTTCATCCTATCTGGAGAAATATCGGAGTCATTCCAAGACTCAATGCAGTCGAATAGGTGACCGCGTATCTGGATTGCAGTGGCGTTCCATGGTTATGGTCTGGCAAAGCGTCCTACAAAGCTTTATCACTCGTCCAGCATCACCATCATCTGCGTTCTACTGTACAGCTGTCGAGCTGAAAGAATGGTGTCTTAGGGCATGTCTAATGTTGTACTCCAGTCTCCGTACATTCTATGCTCCATAGTTGTAACGTTCACCGTCTGGAGAGACGGTGGCGAGTGCTCCTGTGGAGTACATTTTCAGCTCCGTCCATGAGACATGCCGTCAATTTGCTCTTGATCACGCTTGATCCATGGTTCTCATTGCTTTCGGTCATCTCCATGGGCGCTTCAGAGGCGAGAATTCAGGTGATTGTGTGTTTCCTTACTAGATTGAGAGAGCCACACCGCTACAGACTACAGTATGGCCCAATGTCCCAGAAGCAGTGACCCAAGGGAGCACACCCGGGCCGCATCGAGTACGTACATGGCCGATGGCGCACAGGCGGAATCTTCTAGGTTGACTGGTGTATCATTCTTGGGCATGCGATGACAGAACAGAGTATAACGACAGCATTATTGGTTCCTGACCGCTTCTCTCTCTCTCTCTCTCTCTCCCCCTCCCTCCTTTCCTCCATCGAAGTTTTATTACTGATTAAATGATTGATAGGACTAGTTAACAGATTACCAACTGGGCCGTCGCGGGCCACCAATTCCAACGGCGGGATGCAGTTCGATCCCAGCCAGGTACGTCGAATCCACCTTTGAATAATTGTTTGGTAATTTGATAATTGTGGGGAATAATGGAGGAAGATTCGCTGTTCGCCCTCGATTTCTATTGGAAATTCGGCATTTTGTGTTGATACTGTTTCCGCTCCCAAACCGATTCCCAGCTCTGTGGTTCGATAAAACGGTCTCTGCTCTCTCCTTCAGGTACCAATGAAACCGGGCGGCTTGGGTGCCTGGCACTGGCAGTCCTAAGTCGACGATAATAATATGATATCTTTTCGTATTAAAAGCTACCTATTATTTGATCAGCGGTGGCTACTGGCCAGCCCCCCTTTCATCCAGTCACTGCATCACTATGGAGTCAAAACACGAATATTCGATGGATTAGTCTATCTAATAATACTCCCGAGTCCCCGACCTCAATCACATCCGGTACTCCGTATCGTAGACTATCTACCTAAACAGATAGTCTAATATTTTAGCAGTCAATCATTACTCCCATGTGAACGTTCCGCCTCCCTCCTTCAAGGCTAACCTGGCTCCTGGGACCCAGTAATTTGGATATGGATCAGCTCCTTTCGCCCTTCGCCATGCGCCACTTTGCCGCCATGCCTCTCTGTCCTACAGGCCTGAAGCTCTAAGAACTGTTTAATAGTCTTTTTCGCCAATGGCCAAGGAATCAAGAGACCCATATGCTTTCCTCGTGATTTGTATAACGTGGCAAAAGGTTGCAGATTCTAGTAGTAACTATGCTTTCTGAGACGACAGCCTCAAGCGCTGGCCCCTGGGGAAATAAGAAAAGAACAGGAGAGAAAAAAGAAGAAGGAGGAGAAAAGGACAAACCCACAGCTGAAGAAAAGGAAATTGAAGCTCTTAGCAATAATAATAATAAAAGTCTCCATTCCACTTTTCCCACTACAACGACGGTATTGTTCCCCATAGCTGCCTTGGCTTGTCACCAGTTGCTTCCTCCCTCTCGTCGGTCTTTTTGTCTTCACTTGCATAGTTTTTTCTTTTTCTTCTCTTCTCTTTTCTTTTTCTTTTCTTGAACTTTATCCTACTACGGGGCATCCCGTATCATTCATGCCATTCCCGCTCATAGACTGCTTTGATCAACAAAGATTCCAAGTTGCTTTTCTCCTCCTCAAGCCTCTCCGACTGCTGGGGTTTGGACCTGTGAAGACAGGACCTACCTGCAGCCTTTGAGCCCATGTCAGCTTGACAATACGCAACATCTCGCTCAGAAACATCAAAGGTAGCAAGATACGGTATCAGCCCCTGCATGCTTTCGAGGTAATTGATATGGTTCTCAGACTTCTGAGATGTACTCCGCCGGTGCCTACGAAGAAGCAGCTTTTGAGCCGTCACCTGGGATAATAGCGACCTCGTCAGACAACAGCTCTCTCCTCTTATCAAGTGCAGAGACCGACATGTCCCGGTATTCGCCCGGTTATGCAGTGGGGGAAGCAAGCAACGTGACATACATGCCAGAGCAATCCAGTTATCCGTCCTTGTTCCGTTCAGACTCTGAGCTCCCACCATTCTTCGTACCCTACCGCTGGTGGGAAGACGAAGCCACTACGGTGCTCTGGGCGTTTGACGTGCAAGAGATTAAGCGCGTGATCCGCTATGGGCTCTTTCGTGATCCTAATCTCCCCCGCACCTCGCTGCAAAGCCGCAATGCAACCACGATTGACACCTTTTTGCTCTCACTTGTCGAACCACATGAGAGATTCCTTCTTGCCAACCTGTCTCATATTCAAAAGGTGGAAGAGATTCTTCGCCGGTCAACGATTAGCAGCCCTCCTTCTGTTCCCTGGCGTTGGTTGCCCTCACAGAGGGATCGAGACCTAGATCCTCGCGCATTGGCAAGGGACATTGACGCGGAGAGTCATCTTCACTTCAAGCGCATTTCTTTTGAGGAGCTTGTCCGTTACTCCTTGGGGTACCCAGCGGCCTCCGTTGACTGGTTCCTACAACAGCACACTGCCTTTTACATCCATCTTTTGAACTATCTCAATGCATTTCCCGAGGAAGTAGCACGGTATACCGAGGTTGAGAAGGTCGGTGGCCTTTCCACGCGTGATGAGGTTGTAGAGTCTTATTACTGACACTCTGCACAGCATCTCCGAAGCCGAAGCCCCTTTGCCCATCGTGCCTTGGTTCAATGCTTGCTCACTATGCAGTCTCAGACCGGGTTGGATGTTCCGCTAGCCTCGAGTCAAACGCCAGCGTTCGAATTTATAGCCGCGCCTATTCAGGGCCTATTTCAAGATTCCCCTCCCAGCCTTACCTCCATCCTCAAGGTACTCTTCGTCCTTGGGGTGCGCTTCCAGCAAGCGTACGTGCATGCACGGGAAATGAACTGGGTTCAGCCCTTCAATACCAGCGTATGTTTCTTGGACGACCTCTTGGCCTCGACATCAGCCGTGGACTTCGCGCGAACCCTGACGAATATCGATGAGGGACATTTCTCAAAGCTGACGCCTTCATTAATGGCTGAGGAGAGTTCCGTAGCAATACGCTTGGTTGAGGAATGGGAGCTGTTAAGCACAGCCGCGTGGGAATGCTGCTCAGCCTTGCCAGATCTGGTACCATATTTGCAGGAATGTGCGGAGGTGCGTGAGGGCCTATTGTTGCCAAACCCCTCAATACTGACTGGTGAAATAGGCTCTCCTCGTCACTCGCAATTATCACTCATTTACCGCTGTCCTCAGTGGTCTGCAGAAGTACAGCATCACAGATCTGACGATTACCAATACCAAAAACACCACGAGTACAGTAGCTCTGAATCCAGTGCTACCCCCTAACTTAGTCTACCTGTTGAACCCCCTTCGGAATTATGCGGCCTATCGCCGGCAGTTTCAGGAGTTCCCAGGCATTCCATTTCTCTTCCCACACCTTCGGGAAATCAGACAGCACGGAGAGCCAGCGTTGCGCCAATTCTTCAACAACACGCAGATTCGAACATGCTAATGAACGAGTGCAGGTCGCTCATATGATATGAAGGCGTCTCTCGGTATAGGTATCGATGTTGAGGAAGGATAGTTTCTAATCTTTGGTCTATGGGACGATGACATTCGCATGTGATATATTTAGATTGATCATTGACATCATGTAGTTGGTAGGGATACAGTGATAATTACTGGATTCTGGATTGAGACCATAAATTGGCTATCGCATATACATTGCATTAATCGCGTATGTAGCAGCCTCATTCTCAAGTCTCTTTCAAGACTTTCAATTCGAGGTGATCAAAGGGGAGCTGTCATAATCCCGCCGTCGCCTCTCTTTCACTGATATGATTCCACATAGTGCATCAAGTCCCTCAAAATCGTCGAGTCTAGTTCATGCAGCACCTCGCAAGAACATTGCAAGCGATACATCATCCCTGCCGACCCTCAACCTGTCTCAAGCCTTCTTCCTCTCGATCTTGTTTGCTGGCACTCTCGCCTCTCCAAACAATCCCACCAGATAAGCAATTCGGTTGATCATCAGAAAGCCCGTGATACCGACATTCCCCCAGGTCAAAACATTCCAATTCACAACGTCGACAAATCTGTCATGGCCCATACAGCAGTACGTCACGTAGATGTGGCCCACATCCGCGACGGCCAGAGCATAGAGGTAGTTACGCAGCACCCTGGGCTCGGTGGTCGAGTAGCAGATTCCGATCCCTAGGATACTGAGGAGACCGTAGAGGTTGGCTAGCTGGAAGGCGAGGGCTGCGCTGGTTGGGTGGATGGAATCCGGGCCGGTGAGACCAGGAACCTGATCCGTTATGAACGATTTGAGGTCCCAGAAGGGGAGGGCCCAGCCCCCGATGCTGTGTCTGTTAGTTAATTGCCTTGGAATGGAACATGTGGGCGAGAGTCAGGGCGTACAGGGTGATTGGCTCTATGACGGCAAAGAGGATGTGCGGCCAGGTTGGGAAGATAGTGGACATTGTCAGACTTGATGGATCGTTTTCTTGGCTTGGAACTGGACAGACTTGATTCTGAAGATGCAAGATATGATGAAATCGACTATGCAACTCTGTAGGAGAGATGAAGCTATTGGTTGTTGTTTACTAAGAGGGGGTAGAGAAGAAGTAGGTCGATATGAGCTGATCCTCAGGTGTTAGTACTCATCATCAGCCTAATGCCCCTTATTCAGAACAGTGAATACACATCCTGTCTTCCACTGATCAGTGAACTGTCCTCTATCTACGCTCTGCAACTGAATCATCTTCATTCCCGTGAAGTAATTAATATCCAAGTTCCTTGAGAAAACCAAAAGATCTAGATTCCCAATAGCCCGTGATGGCGGCCTTAGTCATCTGCATCAAAAACCGGAACTGCGCTTTTGGCACGACATTCCGCCCGTAATGCTGCCTTGGATTCCATCATGATCCCATCAGGATTTCGGCCAGCTCTTTTAACCTGCTTTTCTGCTCTTGATGGTCCCTAGGTCTCCAATGCGTATCATCGCAATGGACTGCGCAGCGACTTTTGGATGTTCCGTGATGTCCGCCATCTCTCTGTGACCTGCCTTTCGGATGGCACGAATCCCAACAATGGATACCAACGGCACTTTATCTCGACCTCTCGATGAGTCTCTGTTTCGCGAACTTCCACAGCTCCAGAGTCTCCGCATTGCTCCTCTCCGTCAGCCAGTCTCTTCCCGTCTGCTGAGCGTTCCGTCACCTCTCGAACCGAGTGCCAGTGGAATCCGCGAGCCCAATGCCGGCACCAAGTCCAACACGCCTGGCGCAAATCTGCCCGCCAACCTCCCTACTCTTACGGAGTTCTTGAACGCCGCCCAGTCAAAAAAGAACGATCATGCGGTGGACTCGCTTCTGAGCTTGGAGCCTCCTCCAAAAACCATATTACCGGCCTTTGTCAATCTACGAGCTCTGGAACGATTTCCTTATTCCTCGTTCGACGATGACTCTTTGGCTCGCAAGCGTCGCCGTTTAGATGTCCAGACGGATTCCTTCGGAGAACATTTGCAGCTTCCGATCCCTCAGGCGCAGAAAGAACAGCGACCTCCGCCATTTGGACCTTTTGCGATCCTCAATGGACTGAATGAACCGCCCCCCAACGCTGCTCTCCTGCCTCCTATCGAACCTGGCTCCATCACGCAACTGCTCACCAAACCATCGCGGGATGCCGCTGTTGTTGAGTCCGCTACATTGACTGCTATTACAACGACGGTTACTCAGACAGCTGAACGGAGGGAAGGGAGAATCGAGGATATCCTTGACTCCCCGATCGATGACAAGACTGCCAGCGCTGACCAAGCCCCTGTGAAAGCACACTCTCCAGTGAACGGGGTGACTGTTGATCGACCCGAGGGCGAAATTGAAAAGTCCGAATCCGATAAGACTCCTACTCCGCCTACGGATGATGTCGAGCCACTTTCTCCAAAGACGAGGGGCCGCTCCCGCAAGAACCTTCGCAAATGGACTGAGGAGGAGACGACCGCATTACTTCGTGGGGTGGTCAAGTGCGGTATCGGTAACTGGACGGCTATCTTGGCGCAGCCAGAACTGAAATTCAACAAACGAAGTGCTTCAAATTTGAAAGACAGGTATGGTGTGAACGCGGTCTTCAATAAGCCGAGAGCTAACATTGACTTTTACATCGTCAGGTTCCGGGTTTGTTGTCCCTGGGCATATCGGTGAGTTTCTACCTTGCCATTCTTCAGTTTCAGCCTCTAAA
The DNA here is from genome assembly GCF_002237265.1 of Aspergillus thermomutatus. NCBI lineage: Eukaryota > Fungi > Ascomycota > Eurotiomycetes > Eurotiales > Aspergillaceae > Aspergillus > Aspergillus thermomutatus. The sequence goes on from NW_020798140.1 coordinate 96,009, forward strand.
TTTGTATAGCGCTGCCGACCCGAACGAGGCCACAAAGCAGTTGCACGATACGCTGGCCAATGCACTCCTCAGGGCTGAGACGGAAGGTTCCGATGGCACAGCTGGAAAGATTCTGCTTCCACAGCCAAGGCCAGCCAAAGTGGAGTCTCATAATTCCAATGGCGGCTCAATTGCCAGTGTGAACGAGTCATACTCGAACGGCTCATCCTCTGAAGCCGATAGCAAACCTTCAAAATCTCGCTCGAAATACGGGCCATCTTTCAAGGCCACACCTACTCTTTCAAATAGATCTAAATCCACTCTTGCCTCTCTCGGTATTCCAGAACCCCACTTTACCATGAAATCCCGGCGTCGCTCCCGCCGCCCATTCACAGTCGCTGAAGACGAAGCTTTGCTCAAAGGATATGCCGTTCACGGATTCCAATGGACACTCATCCAGCAAGATAAACGCTTGAACCTTAGCCACCGGAAGGCAACTGATCTTCGAGACCGATTTCGCACTAAGTTTCCTCACGCGTATCGGGACGGAGGCTCCGTCAATGGTAGATCATTGCATAGCCAGAGTCATGGTGTAGGCCTGGCGGATACAAAGAAAGCGCCTCCCATAAAACCCAACACACAAGCCACTCGGCAATCCACGTCCTCCGCACGAGGCGGTAGAACTGATTTGGCAGATCAAGTCTCCTTGGGACCTATTGATCCGGCCCTTTCCCCCCCTGCTCCTCCGCAGGGTTTGCTCGAGGCGGCGGCGAATGCGCCAGCAGGAACTACAAGTCTGCATTTCCCGCTGGACGAGAACTCTTCGAACGCCCCAGGTGTGGATGCATCCTGGGCCGATAACACCCTTGCACCGATGGTCTGGGACGAGTTGGCCTAGTCCTACTTCCTCCATACGGGCCTTTCATTGACCTTCTTACTCTCGCTACCCGTTGTCTTTTAACCTCCTCACTTTCACACATTTCGCACATTTCACACACTCATTGCCGTTGCTGGCTTCTTTATTTCGGGCCCTTTTACGCTGTCGTTCTCGTTCTTTCCTTTCGACTCGTCTCGTCTCTTTTCTTTTTCTTATTGCGATCGCTTTGTTTTCGATCAAAACTATACCCCGCAGTACACGATGGTTTTGTTAAATTAATTTTTGCAACAGACCCTTTCATCCACGGCCGACTCAGCGTTGGCAGCAAAGGGAACAGGAAATGGAAATGGAAATGGAAAAAAAGGGAAAATGAAAAAGACTAAAAGAAACTAAACTTCTACCGGGGACGAGACAAATGATAATCCTCCGGAATCGAGATATTACTTCCTTTCCACCACTCAGAGAGATATTTCTAAGGCCTCGTAGACCTCGTTGACGTATGTGATTATCACAGCACTCCTTACTTGTGCGAGGGAAGGAATTAGAGTCGTGCATAGGAGAGTTCATATTGAGGCAAGTAAAAAACAGCGCTGAATTAGCGGAACCACGACGTTCGCCATGCTGTCAAGACGACGATCCACAACGTGACGCAAAAAAAAGTGCAGATGGGATATGTCAACCGGGTGCGATATACGGCAATAGTCAAAAGTGCAACAGCATGGAAACATACTGTCTCCGTACTGAAATATTCGCAAACAAAGAGATGCCATGCCCCCAAAGTGTCTCGAGCGCTGCTTTACACTTTTGCGCTTCTGCGCAACAAATCAAAGGTGGAATTCAACAGTCGTATGGGTCTTGGAAAAGGAAGGGAGAGAGGAAGCGTAGAGCGGAAATCGCAGAGCGAACATAACGTATATCTGAGACGCCGGTGGCCATTGGAAAGGCTGTGATGGAAGAAAAGAGAAGGACATGATCGAATTGGAAGATAACGAGGCGATCTTGACGCTGGAAGTATCGTTCACCAAGCATTGCGGTCCCAGTTTGGATCTACACAGCCGTTAGCTCTTTTCTTCGTAATTGACACCGCATTACGGCATGCATCCACATCCACGCCCACCAGACCAGAAGAAGACAACTCACCCTGTATAAAGCTCGCTAGTACCTTACTCCCCGTCTGCAAAAGCGGATGACCGGCAACGATCTGCAAGAACCGCTGCAACCCCTCCCGACGATGCTCGATTACGTCGTCGCTGAACCGGTTTGTGAACACTTTCCCCGGCAAGGGCGGGATCGTGACTCTCGTGCTCTCGCGCTCCAGGATATCGCGGAAGTATTCAAAGTCGGAGTACCGTCGGCGCACGACAGAGTGCTTCAGTTTGAAGGCGGGGATGTTTGTTCGGCAGACGATCTCGTACGAAGTGTACATGTTGCGGGATGTGCCATGGGTCTGGGGATTACGGACCTGGGTACGGTGCGAGGTTAGTCTCGAGCAGGATTGGATCATTCGAGGGTTGGATTGTGAATATGATAGATAGGGGACTTCTCGGTGACTCTGATGGACCGGGGTAGTTTTCGCATGGGAGTGTTGTTGCTTACCTCAATCTCGAGAAAGTTCTCGGGAGGCCCGTAGATCTCCTCAAATGTCTGTTGTCGCGATTCAGGGACGGCTTGCATTGTCGATGGCGGGGTGTCTTGTGCCCAAGGATGAATGGCAAAGACAAACGGGATGTTGGGTGGGGGGAAAGGACCGCGGGGAAGATGGATGTTGCGACTGGCCAGTAAAATAAGAGCACGATCGTTTACAGGGTGCGCGGACGCTCGAGGTAGTAAAGTGGACGTCTTGAGACTGTGGAGGTTCGTATGAGAAATTATCGCAGTTAAGAAGGGGAAGAAGTGGGAGAGAGTCTTCCTAGATTGCGTCAAGAATGCCTGGTTGATAGCAGATGGATCTTTGTGCTATTCATGGCCCATCCTTGTCTTCTTCTAGACCATTCTGGGTAAAGTGACGAGTGACAGCTCGCATTATCATTGATCCGTTATCGACGTTCTTATCTATCGCTTATCGAGACGCACCTGTTTCTTCACAAGAGTCAAGCGTGTTACCTACATATTGAGAACTTCGGATGTTGGATAGTGCTATCTCTATATCGACCAGCTATGAAGGTTGTACAGGACTTCAGGCGCCTTGTACAGAAGCATTGACAGGAAGCGGAACTCTGTAAAGCATTGTCTGTCACGTGTTGGTGGCCATGAGGGATGAACAGACTACAAATGTACAATGGAACAAGTAAAGTTAGACTTGAGTGCAAGGAAAATACGAATGGTTAGACAGAGGTGATATCCTGTCGGGGGCTACCTGACTACGAATGCCTAGCCAAAATGAAAACTGAGCACCAGAAATGAATTTTCCAGAAGCCAATTCCATCCAACTGCAGCTCCTTGTAGCACAGAGACGCATCGTCGATTCTCGAAACCAGTTGCCGGAGAGCTTATTCGCAGATAGTGTGCCACTCATCTCTCATACTCCAAGCGTCCCGCGGCGCTCGAGCCTCATTCTTGTCGGACGTGCGATGACCCCAGAAGTGACAGTCAATGTAGTCGGTATACATGTCAGGCACGTTGCTGAATGTCCCCTCGATCTCTCCATTTCCCAGAAACCTCATCTCGCCAGTACAGCTGGGATCCGCATAAACCTCGCCGCTTACCTGATCAACACCGCGCCATTTGAAGAAGCAGCCACCTTCGCTTGAAGAAGTCACTTGGTAAGGACGCTGCGGCATAAAGAGAATGCCTTCCAGTTCACCGATCTGAAATTCACCCCAGATGCTCGTCCTGTCCAGACAGAGGATCATTCCTGAATTGCGAGTGTTGACTTCTTGCGAGTCGATCTTGTATGATCCGTTAAGAAGACCGAGCGATATCCGTTGCGTTTGAGGAATCTAGTTTCAGTGCGAAGTGTGAGCAGACTGTTAACTGAGCATACAGAAGGGAACATTACTTTGGAATCTCCTTTACTTATCTCTCCATAATTTGTCTGCGCTGGCTTCTCCCTGGGTTTCGCTTCCTTCCTCTGCTTCTCTTCAGTCTTGATTCGTTTCAAAGGGGGTTGACCCTTTCCATCGTGAGCGATCCCAAGGTTGACATTGATGTTCAAGCTAGGTCCTGCGGCCCTTGCAGCGGCCAGGATAGCAGCAAGGTCATTTTGGTCGATCGCGTCTTCAGAAGCAGTATTAGCTTTGCGTTTTGCTGGCTTGCGAGAAGTTTCCTTCGCTCTCTTCTGGTTCGCATCCCACTCCTGTTTCAGTTCTTTTTCCAGCCTTTGAATATGAGCAGGCACTTCGAGCGTGTCATGATTCAATGCATCTACAAGTCGCAACATCGCCGTGCCCTTGCGATCTGATGGCTGAAGACCATAGTGAAGGAGCTGAGCTCGGTACCAGTGAGCAGGTTGGTCTTGAACAGACGTTTTCGAGGAGGACGAGAAGAAAAAGGCCTTGAGTTCAGCTACGCTGTAGCGACGGTAGGGTTTGTTATTCGAGATAGCGTAGAATTCATGGTTGTAGTATTCAAACCCACCCCGGGTCACTGGAGGCGTGGGACTCATTTGGAATCGAAATTAGGGCTAGCGGTGAGACGAATGCTCGTATGGTCTGGGTTCTACCTCCGTTTGGAAGAGTCAAGAACTTGAGGAATAGGGGATAATGAAGGAATTGGTGGGGTGATCAAGCGAGCAATGGTCACGATGATGTATGGTTGCGTGAGTGAAGCATAACCCAACTTTCCATTCACCGAAGTTGTCTGCCAAACTCAGCTTAAGAACACAGCCTATGTGTTTTTCATCCTCTGTTGAACATCCAGAAAGTTTGTCAGCGTTGCGAGTACGGGCACAGGCTGACAGAACCTCATTCTCATACCTCGTTTTGGCGCCTGATGCTGATGATACTCATTATCTCTGCTAGTAGCTCAGTACCATAGATTGCCTTTGACTGAGATGTTTGAGACCTTGAATGACTGCCACAGTGGTTTCATGTGCTGATGTAACACCGGCTGAACACCAGTAATTGGTGGGTTGGTGTCTTAGAATCCATTGGCATCACTGCGCATGTCTTGAAGGGTAATCGACGCAGTGCTCAATACTGGAGCCTCCAAGGCTTCGCAGGTCCACGTTGACATACAAACAACTATGAGCGAAGAGCCATTCGATCCAGGGAGACCATGTCACTCAAAGAGACATATGAAAAAAGGAAATGAGAGACTTTCAATTTATCTAATACACCTTGGAAAAAGCTTGCAAACCCGCAGGAAATGAATAGCCAGATTCCCCAATAGACCGTTAGAGTAACGACAATTAACGAAGAGAAAAGAAAAGTAGACAGCCCAGCGCAAACGAAAAACTGATGAAGAAGACTTTGGTACAGATGAGTTTAACCATTAGGCTCAGATGCCACGCGAGAATAACAACGTATTGGGGCAAGAAAACAAACAGAAAAAAAAAAAAAAAAAAAAAAATACGGTAACCCGAGAAAAAAAACCAAAAACCACCGAACCCCCCTTCCCCTCATCCTAATCCACTCCCGCCCCCGCCGCCCCCGTCCGTCTGCTGAGCCTCGCTGGCCTACGGCGACTCAATAACAAGAACTCAACAGAATCAGACGCA